>NW_026585644.1:21247868-21259651 GCF_907164565.1 Psammomys obesus
GGAGGAGGAGGGGGAGGAGGAGGAGGAGGAGGAGGAGGAGGAGGAGGAGGAGGAGGAGGAGAAGAAGAAGAAGAAGAAGAAGAAGAAGAAGAAGAAGAAGAAGAGGAAGAAGAAGAAGAAGAAAACCTTAATCAATTTTTTCTTATTTGGATACTTCTCCTTTCCAGAGTAAACTGAGCTTTGGAAAGCAGAGCCCAGCAATATTTACAGATAGATTCAAGAGAAGAGTAAAGAGAGGACAAGGGAGTGAGTACCTCACAGGATTCCCAAATAAGAAGCTTTCAGGGAGCTGGGAGGTTGTTTTGTTATCTACATAACTGCCACAGCCCATGAGATGCCATTGTAGATTTCAGGGTCGAGAAGGTGGCCAGGTTGAAAAAAAACCTTAGTAAGAGGAAGAAATAATGCAGATGCGTGTAACTGAATCTTAGTTGAGGTCTAAGGTATCCAGGAAACACATTTTTTTTTCTTTGAACCTGAAAATTCAAAATGAAACTTAGGGTAAACATGAGTCACTGGGTGATACGAACTTAAGCAGTTCCCACAGGTTTGGCGACCTAGAAGTTACGAAATAGCATGACTTGCTGAACTCTGACGTGATAAAAGGTGCAGGGATGGAATAGCTGTGAAATCATGAGGTTGTGCAGCGTATATAAATTTACACACCTGTTCACCTATTCCAGAAAATGATTGGGCTAGGCATTGTTTCATAACCTGCACATGTGTGAACCAGTCTCTGCAGAGACTGAGGAGTAAATAGTTTGTTGCGGGAGAGTGCTATGTTAAATGCAAGCAGAGCGGGTATGAGAACATATATGTAGAGAGTATCATCAACTTCCCTGGGGCAGCTTTGAGAAATTCCAAGAAGGCATCTCAGGTGAAGTGATATGTAAACTGAGACCAGAAGGATCTGTGAATGTCATCCCAGAAGCAGAGATGGAGGGCTCAAGTGCAGAAATGGTACATTCTACAGGCAACCTGGCAGACTCAGAAATGGCAGTACGGCCCCGTCCTGCGGGGCTTCAACGGGGTTCCTAAAGTAGGAGAATGGAAGGAATGGGAGGGTAGGGACAAGAGATGCAAGAAATGAAAGCCAAGTCTGTTTGTCTGATCAAGGTTTCCGTTTATTAGAAATTTTTACCCAACTTATATAGGGAGAAGGCAGAAAAAGGGGGAATGTAATTAGCTGCTGCAGGAGACAGGAAGAGTGCTTTCATGGGTTAAATATTGTACCTGCAAGATACCATAAGGATGTTCTCTTAAGATATCTTACGGATGCTCTAACAAAGGATGTCCTCACAATCTATCACCCATGATTTCGGGTCCTAGGTAACTCCTTCACTAAATAGCTTTAGGTCTCCACTAAATGACCTTTGCTCACTGCTTGGCTTTGGCTTCAGTAACTACCTTTGTCTCCACTAGATAGCTTTGACTTTGGCTTCCATAGATAGCCTTGGCGCACTAATTGACTTTGGCTTCGGTGGATACCTTTGTCTTCACTAGATAGCTTTGGCTTCCGGCATGGCAGGGTCAGGGACTTTTGAAAATGATTATGGGTGAGAGGGTCAGCACATATAAAACTGGGCAGACAGTAACATGATCACAAAGAATCATGACTACGTGAAGTTGGAGTACTAGAGTTTGGGACAAGCCCTTGAAAAACAATTCTCAGAGAGCCACAGCTACCCTTCTCTATATTTCCCATGCAATGATAGTTTCCACATAACCCCTTGCCCCCACCCAATCAGTCTGACACATAAGGATATATAAATATCACCCCAGATCTGACTTACTGTTATAGAGTAAAGATGGAACCAAACTAGCTTCCAGGCTCTGTGACTGAAGGAGCTGGTTGCTGGTTACTGCCCTTCCACCTTTCCAAGACCAGTGTGTACTAACTCCCAAGCCTTTGCAAGAGAGCTGGCTAGGTTTGGTTAATGAAGAGCAATACGACCTTAGTTGTCTCCTGTTTGTCCTGTGATGCCTCCGTGCTTCAGTTTCCTCAGCAACTTAAAGGAAGCAATCAGGCACACAAGTCAAATCAAGCTAGTATTCACTTAAGAGCAGAAGTAAAGTTAATGTGGAAAAATGCATATACACACAGGCTGCAACATAACGCAGATCAGGATGTGACATGGTGTAGAAGGAAGATGTTTAGACGTTTAAGTGTCATTAATGAAACAGGTTTTTTTTAAACCAAGTTTCAAATTTCAGTTATCGAAAAGCTCTCGCACTGTAATTCTTGATGTTACCTCTATGGATCTGAGGAAAGGTACAGAGTTCTTAGGGACTTATACTCTATAGACCACTGGCATCATTATGGACATTGCCCAGCACAGCCTGGGCTACTTCATTTACATAAGGGAGGTTGAACTCTGTCTTTGTGACATGGTAAAACCTTGGATGGCACAGTGATACTGGAATCGGTCCTGTGCCTTCATTTGTAAACATCGGAGAAGACCTGAGTCATGTAAACAGGAGAAAATTTTAAATAAGCACCATGAAGGGAACCTTTTTCGAAGAAATAAACATTAAAATACCACAATGAGGTGGGAGGATATTCCTCAGTTGGTAGAATGTTTGACTGGTCTGTGCAAAGCTCTGGTTCAATTCCCAATAACACATACATGAGGTAAAGGAGTGCATGCTTGTAATCCCAGACTTCAGAGGTAGAGGCAGAAGGATTTGATGTTCACAGTCATTCTCAGGCATGGCAAGTTCAATGTCAGTCTGGGCTGCAATGAGACCCTTTCTCAAAACCAGCAAGCAAACAATCACCACCATCAACAACAATAACAAACACCTTGATGAACTGATTGACGAGCTCTCAGGACCTAACATGTCATTCAGATGGCCAGGGAATGTCCTTTTACAGAAAGATGGCATCTAAAGCTGATCAGCTGCAGTGTGAGACAAATGAGGGACTTCGAGTTGAAAATGAGGAGGAATGAGCAAGCACTTCGAGATACCTACACACAGCCACGTCCTCTTGCACAAAACTGGCAAGTTCTCACCTCACTCCAGCCACCCACGGAGCTCGAAGGAGCAGACGAGCTGGAGCAAGCACTATCAGGAAGGTGTAGGCTTCTGTCATGCCTGCACACTGTGATCCCAGAGGGCAAAGCCATCCTTAGGCTACCAGAAGATTAAATCTACTCTTAATCCCTTACCGTCTAATCTACCTCCCATGACATGGAAGCTGATGTTTGTGTTGAACCTATTTTCATATAATAATTAAAGTCAGATACTCATTCATTTATTCATTTCCTCTTATTGAATTACAAATGAGGTCAAACAAAGGACTAGGCCTTCAGAGGGTTAAAATGAATATAAATACTATTCCCGGGGGACTTAGAATCTATTAGAAAAAGTGAGATGTATGCATAGATGAGTATTATACAAGGCAGAAGATGATCATTATCATAAATAGGTTTGGAGTAGGCTCCCTTGGGCAACCAAAGGAGAGATGGAGGATATGGGTTTTCAGAAAAAGCAGCCACTGGGAAAGAAAACAAAACACGTTCCTGGTTAATATAGGGAAAGGATCACAGAAACAGAGGGAATGCTTTGAAGGAAGCATCATTTGTAATGAAATGAGTCTGGCTAGCCAGACGGGGAATGCATAAGGAGCATGTTCCTTGCTTGCACGTCAATAACTAGGGCTTCTCTAGCCCAAGGGAGGGCTGGGGAAGTTCTGCATAAGAGGTATCTATAATCATTACCATACAAGGAAAATAGAGCTAGGGAGATGATTTGTTGCACAAGTGTGAAGACGCGAATTGGACCCCTGGACCCATGTATGAAGCTGGGTGTGGTGGTGTGCGCTTGGGATCCCATTGCTGGGACAACAGGAACAAAGGAATCTCTGGGGCTGGTTAACTTCCCAGCCAGCCAAGCCTAACTGGTGGGTTCAAAGTCTCAGTGGAAAGACCCTGTTTCAGAAAAATAAGGTTACTAGCTCCTGAGCTGATATCTGGCCTTCCTGTGCAAGCATATCCCAAACACATGAGTGCATGTAAAGATACACATACATACAAGAATACCACCTTTTGGTGACTGTCAGAATAGTGCCACATTGCACTAATGGTCCCAGGGGAAGACAAGTCTATGAGGGGATGATGAACTGGGGAAAAGAGGATGCTTGATCAGAAGATATTTGCCACTGGTGAGGTGTCAGTCAACAGGAGAAGGGGGAGATTGGGGTTGTTGTGAAGTTCCCTACCAGGATGACTTGAAGGTTCTTGCACAATTCACAGCAGGCTCATACCTGCCTCTCCCAAACTCTGATTGCCAAGTGCCCACAATGGGCTCTTCGAGCAGTGTCAGGGTATCTGATACCCACTGGGGTTCACTGTGCACGCCTTCATTTTGTTTTCCTTCCCAGTCTCTCCCTCATCTCCCGGGCATGACTCACTGGCTGGTCCTGCTGGGTGTGGGCTCTGCATCATGAACTACTCTTTGTTCTTCATCTCCCCTCTCCATTCAATCAATGAAGACAGTTCTTCCAAAAGGATTGGTAGGGCTGATGATTACTTCCCCCACCACATACCAAACACACTCAAAAGATCTTTCAAGTCCTTCATAGCAGTGTCTACAAAATTTATATTTGTTGAGAACTGTTAGCCAAACATTGTTCTTCAGGCTAAAAATAGAGGATAAATAATGTGTTTCTGTACTCTCCAAGTGTGTAACCTTTTGAGAAGGAATCCTTACATGTTTTCCCTCCTTTCTTGCCTTATTTTAAATCTCCTTCCTTCCTGTCACATCCCAGTGTTCTCCTCACCCCTGGTACCAACATGGACATGCACCTTCCACGAAGCCATTTACCGAGAACAGAGAAGATTGTGTCTGAAACCTTCAGGAACACCTCAGTGCCTACTAAATAACTCCTGCCTCACAAAAGTCTGTTTAATGTGCACCATGATCACATGCCATGCTGTTGCTTCTTTGTGTGTGTGTGTTTGCCAAGGAGGCTAGGCTAACGGGCCAGCAAGTGTCTAGGTCTTTTCCTGTCTCTGCCTCCCATCTCCTCATTGCAGGGATAATGAGCACATGCTGCAACACCTGGCTTTTCAGTCCTGGGGATTGAACGCAGATCCTTACTCGTAAGGAAAGTATCTTGCCAATTGAGCCATTTCCTCGGCCCAATGTAGTCTTGTTTTTGGAGAGGCTAGGTCACCATGTTATCACCAACATGTGTGTGGGAGGGTAGGCTAAACAAAGGTGAGTTGATTAACATAAACTCAGATCAGTGGGTGTTTACCAGTCCAGGGTCCCTATTGTCATATACCGCTAGTTGTAACTAACATGGGCATTTGCTTAAATTCACATGCAAAAGGGATTTTGCAGTGTGGAAATGCTAGAAGGATTGTGAGCTGCAGTGCAGGGAATTTTAAAAGTCTGCTTGGCAACTTTTTGACTCTTTATTCATGGATGAGATGGGTTGAAATGGGAAAAAAGCTGGCTTTGGTGTCCCACAAGCTGTTGTGTGACATGGCTCACTATGGGGTTCCCTCACTGTGACCTTTACCCCCCAGGAAACACTGTGGTATAAGAATGACCTTGTCCACTGCCTGCAAAATGAGGTACACAGTGAAGGTGCTGGACTCACGGGGGAGGGGGGGCCTGGGCTCCTGAGCAGCTCTCACAGATTGAGGTGGTGATGAGGTGCTAAGCCACAATGGACCTCATTGATCCTTTACCTGCCCACTTCCCAACCTGTAGCAGCACGGGCTTGCCAGGCAGGCAGCTGAAGCAAGGGTGGCTTTATGGACATGAGCATCAGGACCAGAGGCCTATGCTGTAGCCGTGCCCTGCCACAGATCTGCCATCTGCACTGGACAGGTTGTTTACACTTTTGAGATTCTGGATTCAGATAGGTCAAATGCTAAAGCTCATATAGAAAAGGCTCTGATAACAATTCCTACTGAAATCATCCTACTGAAGCATCTTCTTTCCTGTTTCCCCAGCCTGCTCCTTCTACTATTTTGGGCCCACTTCGGACTCCCTGTCCCGAGAACCAATTTGAGTTGCTGTGGCTTGCTGGTTGATCAGTAAAATCAAACATACTTTTACTGCCTGAATTACACTGCTGCCATCAAAACAGGGTTGCATCTCATTTGTCACCAAGTCACTAGGGCCTGCAAATAATAGGTGTCCAGCTAGTAGTTACAGGATAGAAAGTAGTGCTGCTCAGGGTCTGTGATTGTTAATACTGGGTGCCTGCGGCACAGGATCTGAATCACTTAGGAGAAGCAGCTCTGGTCATGTCTATAAAAGAGTCTCTAGATGGTGCCCATTGAGAAGACTCACCTTGGTCAGCACCACAGCATGGGCTAAGATCCTGGAATGCATAAAAGGAAGAAAGTGAACTGAGTCCCAGCATTCATATCTCTCTGCTTCCTGACTTCCTCGGATGTCATTATAAGCAGAGGCTTCAGGCTCTTGTCACCATGCCTTTTTCACCATGATGGCCTGGACCATCAAACTGTAAACTATCTTTTCTCAGATATTTTCTCATGACAAAGAGAAAAAAATAACCCATGTAGGACTTAATTGCTACACATGCATCCAAAGAGTTCTGCTTAGATGGCATTCTAAACAGAGTTGTAAAAAACAAAATAAAACAAAAAACCCTTTGTATAAATTTACTCATTCAAAGACTTCTTTCAACATTTCAGTGAGAAGTAAAGGAAACTGCACCTATTCTGATTTCATAGCATATAAAATGGAAATGGAAGAAAACAGGATCCTGGTAGGGCTGGTGAGGCCCCACTAGGACTGAGAATTTCTGATGAAATCAGGACCTCGGGGTCCTGACCTAATGGTTCATAATCAGGTGACGCTAGAATCAGAGAACTTCGAAGGTCTGTATTTTCCTTTGGGCAATATGGAAAAAACATGTTTGCCTATGACTAATTCTCCCCCATGTGAACTGTTGGTATTATCTTTGAGGGTTTTCAAGATAAATAGATTGAAGCTGCTGTCAAGTTTTGCTGGACAAAAGCAAACAGACCTAGGGGCTTTGGATGTGTCTGCCCTGTGCCAGAGTCAGTCCCTCCCAATTGGCTGCTCTTGTGGTTTGTGGAGACACACTCAGAGCCATGGTCACGAGCCACGAGTGAGCAAAGCAGTGACAGTTGCTTATGCTGCCCAGCCCTGTGCCAGGGGCTGAGGACACAAATGCAAATAGACACCATCCTTGCACTTGACCTTGAGAGGTTACTTTTATTACGGCAAAATATGCAGAATAAATTGTACTTATTGAACATCAAAAGCTTAGCTAGAGGAATGCCTGCTTTGCCAGTGACACTTCCCCACTCCAGCACTGGCTCTGTGGATGAGTGCCTTCCTCCGAGGGCCTTGATCACTGCTCTATAAATAGAGACCTTATGATATTTATGAGCTGGACTCTCCAAGTCCTGCTAGCACTAAAGCAATGTTAGAAATTAGGGCTGTCATGAACAGTATGTTTCTATTGGGAGAAATACAGCTTAGAGATATTTTTTTTTCAAGAAGAAAGGTACAGTCTGTAGGCACCTTCCTTAATTCTTACATATCTCTTGAGTATGTCTGTATACTAAATTCTAGGTCCACAAATCATTTTATTCAAAATTTCACAATCACTGTAGTGTTTTGTATTATTTCATGCTGCTATGATGACTTCTGAGTCCATTCGTGTTTTGTGCTCCTGCGGTCAGCTGTTTCTTCCCAGATGCTTGTCAAAGACTTTTACCATTTATTTAAGTAGCATTTATCCAAACACAGTGTCATGGCATCATCCTTATGACTCCTCACACATTCTCTCTGATACACTGAGACCTTTAGTATTGCACACACACACACCAGCCTCTGCTTCTACAGATTCTTCTCTTACGCATTTGAATACCTTCTAACTTTCTTGCTTTCTTTCCTTCTTTCTTTCTTTTTTTCTTTCTTTCTTTCTTTCTTTCTTTCTTTCTTTCTTTCTTTCTTTCTTTCTTTCCTTCCTTCCTTCCTTCCTTCCTTCCTTCCTTCCTTCCTTCCTTCCTTTCTTTCTTTCATATATTTTTCTTTCTTTTTTTTGCTGAATATGTATTTAAACTAACAAATATCTAAAAGTTATTGCTGCGATTTTTTGACATAAACATCATTGTGAAACTTGTGACATTTTTACTCTTTAGAGCCAGTGGTTCTCAACCTGCCTAATGCTGCAACTCTTTAATAGAATTCCTCTTGTTATGGTGACCCACAAACATAAAATTACTTTGTTGTTACTTCATAACTATAGTTTTGCCTCTGTTGTGAATTGTAATCTGCTATGCAGGATACCTGATATGTGACCTCCAAAAAGGTTACGACGCACAGGTTGAGAAGCACTGCTTTGGAATTTTTCTTTTTCTGCCATCCTTGACCCTGACTTAGATTTTTGCTGGGTCAGATCAGCTCTAATTTCTGAGGTTTCTGACGTCCTCTTCAAAACTCCGCAGTGATACTATTTTTCAGCTTGCTATTTTATTTCTCACCAATAACAACACTTCTCACTTATTTGTTATCTTGTGTGACTCTGAGCTGATTGTCCAGGTCTGCATATTTGCTTTGATTTTCTTGACAATAGAGAGCAACCATCATCGAAATTTTACTCCTACTCTCTAGAAAATGACCTTTTACTCCCAAAGTGTGCTTATAGTTTGTTCCCTTTAATTTCAGTGTATCTCTTGGCATACGTGTTACTTCAACTTTGTATTGTTTTTGCTTTCTCTCTCAATTTCCCCTTCACCGGGGCTGGAGGTATTCTGGAGGGCAACAGGTAGGAATGGTGTGGGTGGACCAAATGTGGGATGGAGGACTAGGTTGATTGCTTCAACCCTTGACTAGTTCTTCCTGGAAAGCTAAACATTGGACTTTACGGTGGAACTGATTTTTACCATTATGTTTAAGACACAACCTTCCTTTCATTAGATCTTCTTCATTTGAGATGGGTAGCCCTCGAATGAGTACTTTGTGGGCTTTTGGTTCATGGTGTTGCTGGGGGCATGAATGCATACGCTGAATAGCCTATGTTGGAACCGTAATCCCAAGTGCAAAAGAGTTGGGAGGTAGGGGCTCTTAGGAAGGGTTGAGGCCTCAAGGGGCTCCCTCAAGAGTGGGTTAGTACTTGGATCTGAGAGGTATCCCCAGGAGGGTGTCCATTATAGTAAGAGTAGGTGGATACTCATGGGTGTTGCCTTATAAAAGGACATGGCATCCTCATTCCATGATTTTCTGTTTTTCCAAGTCCTGCTCTGGAATGACACCGTAAGCATACCACGAGCAAGGTCCAGCCCTTTGATCCTGGGCTTCACAGACTTCAGAACTGTGAGTAAATACATTTCTATTTGTTATACTTATCTAGCTTCAGATACTCTGTCACAGCAGCACAAGAGGAACCCAAAGGGTCTATATGGGTCCAGTCCCTCATCCTTCTGGCTGTTGGTTTGCCCCAAGCTTGTGTTCTTTTTTAGGGCAGAGATGTGTTCATAGTTCTTCCAGAAAATTCTTTCCCTAGTAGGTGGACATAGAACCTGATAGAATTGACTGGAGACTCAAGGTCAAAGTCCACACATACCAGTAGTCATATTATAGCTTGCTTTCCTAGCCCAAGGCTAAGCTGTCCAAATATTGGCTACAGAAGTGAGGGAACAGGATTTACTCAGAATTCCTGTTTTTCTGAAAGGAAACTTTGATTTCTACTGTAGGTTACGTGCACAAGGATTAGAGCATCCTTATCCCCCTTTCCTAGTGACGGGCGTGCACAGGAAAAGACATCCGACCACACTGTTCAGGAGGTCTCCTTCCTGCAGGTTGATGCTGACTGCTTTCTTTTGTCAGTGTCTTAAGTACCATATGTAGAGGCAAGTTGATGGGAGGCAGCTTAAAATAAGAAAGAGTATAGCAGATTTCAAACAGTTCTTTCTATGCCATTGCGTACACTATAGTATTAAAACATAACAAAAAGGAAAATAAAAAAATCTGTTCTAACAATCTGTTCCATGAGTCTTGAAAGATACACAAAACAAATCACCCCAGATGATATGTATGGCTCAGTTCCTACCTCCTCAACCTGACAGAGACAACCCCCAGGCCCCTGAGTGGAGGAGCCAGGAGAGGTCAGCCATCCATCCCTTTCCTTGAGACAGGAGTAATAATGAAATCATCACTTACTGAGGACAGTTCATAGCTCTGAGTAACCAGCACACGGGAATCATTTCTATTGCCCTCCATAGGCTGACTCGCAAACTGCCGTGTCCTTCAAGTCCTGTGGCTTATAAAATGGACCAAAACACATCCAAGTGTGTGGTCTTTTGTGAGTGTGATTGCAGATGACCTCATTTCTCTGAGAAGACAGATGCTCTGAGCTCACTGTACTGAGTCCACAGTGGGCTTTGCGCTTATAAAAGGCAGTAAAGAATATAGAAGAATATAGTAGGGCTGTACTGTAAAGGGTTAAAGTTCTTCAGCAGATGCCAGCTTTTATCAGTGCACCTATGGACTTACTCAACTGCCCCTGAGATTTGGAGACAGAAAGCTCTGGGTTCAAATCCAGGCTTATATCTTAGTGGTTGAGTACGTCTCCTTTAGCCTAAACAGCAGGGCTAATATATACTTTCCATGGTCTGTGTGAGGACCTGGGGAGGTCTATGTTAGGTAAAAATGAGGCATCATTCACTTAGCCTTTCATATATATATATTATTATTTTATATGTAAGAATATATCCTTTATATATAAGAATATATATTCTTATATGTATATACTTGAAATAGAATTATATCACTATGTATATACAAATACATTAAAAAAAAACTACTGAGAGTATTTATGTTGGTGGTATATGTGGTTTTAAGACTGACCACTCTTCAGTGAACAACCAAAGAAAGTTGTTCATGCCTGGGAGAGGCTAATTCTCCTTCTCCCAATAGTCTTAGTTGCCTATAGTTCTTTGTTTAGAATTTGGACCCATTGAAATATTCCCTTTTCCATATTAACAAGTCCATTGATATTGCCACTGTCCCTGTCTTGTTTATATTTATAGAGCAGACTTCTGGTATTCTGGGCTCTAAGAAACCTTTCTTTCCCCATTCTGTGATGTTCCCTTAACTATCGGTGCAGGAGCTATGCGTGACAACCTGTTGATCTCTGCATTATGTCCAGTTGTGATTTTTTTTTTCTGCCTCCATTTACAGAAAAGAAAAACTTTTTTTTTCATAAGTGATGACATCTCCAGTGATTTGTGGGTATGAGGATAAAATTTAGATTATAATAAGGAATTATTCTGGTCTAGCAAAGTGGTAGTAATAGATTCTTTTCTGAGGTCTCTGACATCACTGGTCCCAGAAGCTGGGTAGGTTTCTAGTACTCCTGTTGAGGAGGCCTTAGGTCCAAGTAAACAGCTGGTGTTCGCTACTGAAATGTGAGTGCGCTTATTGTACCTTTATGCCTGACTTGCTCTGCTGTCATTGTCATGCTATGCTGTTCATAGGTATTTCTGTGAGGCATGGTTTGATTGCTTTTCTCCCTGGTGGCTTGCATAGTGTTTTCAGAAATTATGGAAGCTGGACTACAGAAAAGAAGATGTTTAGGTCAAATTCAGCAAGATTCATTTAAATTCTGTGTCCTAAGTATGCAGTGTTTTCAGCAATAGGGACCTACCCTCAACCCCTGAGAGGTAACTAAAGGCTACATCTTCTAACCTATGTTGGTTTTGGTGTCACTTGGACCATTCTGAAAGGGGTTTCTCATGCCTAGTACTGTCTTTTGTTTTGTT
>NW_026585644.1:21259661-21326724 GCF_907164565.1 Psammomys obesus
CATTCTGAAAGGGGTTTCTCATGCCTAGTACTGTCTTTTGTTTTGTTATTCTATGGTTCTTGTAGGTAGTATTGGTTAGCCCAAGTACCTTAACTTCCATTTGTACATATGTAGATGTGTGTGTGTGTGTGTGTGTGTGTGTGTGTGTGTGTATACTTTATATGCATGTGTGTTACTTTAGGTAAATTTAAGGTTTCATGATTCCTTAATGCTTTATCAAGCAACCTTGGTGTCATTTGTCCCTTCTCCTTCCTCCTTTCTACTCCTGGTCTGAGAACTGATGTTGGTGTTAATGTCAGGTGCTTTTTCCTCTGCCACTAATGGTAGCCTTTGTGTGACCTTGTACTTGTTGCTCTCCCACCTAAGATCTTACTGATTTTTTTATTTAGATATGGCTCAATAAGTATGATCTCAAAGTCAAACCCAGCTTCATAAAGATCTAGGCCCCATAGCTCCCTCTAACACTGGCCTCTTTATGGACACTTCTCTGCATTTTCATAGTCTTAGGCTCTCCTTGCTCTGTTTTTTTTATGTGTAAGTTAAGATCTTCCCCTCGACCGACCATACCATAGCATATGTGGCTTTTTCGCTGTTTTGTACCCTAACTGTGAATATTGCTTGATGGAAGCAGTTGGGTTTCAATTACCATGATGATCCTTGTCACCAGTCAAGGGTTAGTGTATATCAGCAGCACACTGCTTTTATGAATTAGGAGAAGTTTTCAACATAGTTGCAGCATTGTGGGACACATTTACTGGCAACCTCATCTTGTTTTTCATTGACATTGAGAAGACAGGGTTTATTAGGCCCCAGCAATGGCACAGTTTCAGTTAAAAGAGCAGCCTCTTTCCCAGACAACCTTGACCTTGCTTTCCAGTGGTGCTGTCAGGCAGATGGTGCTTTATCTATATATAAAGACAAGAACAATTATTTCCTCCTTATAAGGCTGGATTTTATCATTTGGAATTTGTGTATTCTCTAAAATCTTTGTTAATGACCAACTGTCACACAGAAGACTAGACACCAGAGAGATAGAAGTTAGGGTACAGACAGATATTTAAACCTGCAGTATCACTTATATTCAGGGAGCTTCCTTCTGTTATCTGTTGAGGAGGTGGCTTGCAAGGCTATCCAAGGTATCCCAAAGGAGTTTGGATGTGAACTTTACTAGTAAATGCGCAGGACCAGATTAAAAAAAAGCAATGGCAAAATCCTTCTCAGTCTGTTCCTACTGCCAATGAACATTGATTAGATTCAATAGTGGATAAAATATCTAGTATTTATATCAGTTTCTCCCAGTGCCTTGGGGCAATAAGATATTTTAAAAGATAGGCCTAAGGTTCAATGGCTTTATTCCTCTTCATTTAGTTCTATCTCTCCCACCCAACTCATGATTAGTTTACATGCAGATGAATGATCAATATGCAGCATGTTATTCAAATTTTTAATTAGTGAACATTATATTATTCACCTTTTACCATGTATAGTTGAAATTTAAGTTGTTTTGTTGTTTGTTTGTTTGGTTTTTGAATAATACTTGGTCAACACTTCATTCTTTCTGTCTTTCTGTGGAACTATCCAGCTACTGTAAACTTTCACACATAACTTCCAACAAGGAAGATTCAGAGACAGAGGGTTCAGTCCACTCATCCTTCATCTGGGAAAGCTTCTGTTTCAGAGATATGGACTATGGAGGTGTAGGCCAGGAGCCTGGAAAAATGCAACTTTTGTGAACTTTGGCAAGTGGCTTTATTTCTCTAGTCTGTTCCTTATTTATAAAATGAAGTTATTCATCTGGAATCACAAACCTTCTAGAAACATGGATACAACAAGCACCAAGTCCTCCCTGTCCCAGGACACATTTACCAGTGAGAAAATACCAAGGCTGAAGTTAAGTCCAGGATTCCCAGACCCCAGGCTCCTGCTCCTCTCCTGGCTTCCTGGCTTCTCACCCCTCACCACTCCCACACATGTCTGAACATGCTCTATACAGATGTGAGTCACCAATCACAAATGTCCTTTCTGTTGTGTCCCCTTAGAGGGACATTCAGTCATCCATGGCCTGGGAACACACAGACCGGGGTATTTTTATCTATGCAAATGCGTTCTTTGTCACTTAATGTCTTGCACAAAGATTAAGAAATATATCCCCACCAGCTGCTTGCCTCCAAGCAAATGTAGGTTGTTAACCTACTCTTAGTCTCATTATAGTGAGTACAAACTGATGCACAGAAATCTAGGGACAGAAGGACCTTGACTTTTTATTATAAATCTGATGAAATAAATCCTCTTGTTCATTTCTATAATCTCCTGACTTGAGTCGCTGCTGAGGAACAACTGGCAATTTCCCTTTACACAGCCCATCAGATAGTTCCAAGATCACCCAGTGCTTTTCCTATGCATCATCGTTGAGTCTTTTGGGTAGAAAATGAACATAGGTTTATTTACAAGAGTTTTGGAGGGGGCATTTGGATTGCTTAGCTGAGAGCATCAAAACAATTATTTCTCTGTGTAAGGTGCCTTCCCCACTTCCAGTGTCTTTATTTCTGATTTGGGGCATTCACTGTGTCAGACAGCTTCACCGTCAACGTGGCTTAATCAGCTTTGAGGAGTGCAAACCACTTACTTTTCTCAGATCTCCATAGCTCACATTCACTGTCTTCAGCCTGCCCCTTAAAGATGCTTTTGTGGAGAGTACGGCTCCTCTCACTCACAGTGGCCATTGTCATACCTGCCAAAGCTGCTTGGAAGCAGCACCCTGGTGGCTGATTTTAGATAAAGAAACAGCAGATAGAGTAGGCAAGCAGGATTTGATTCTAAGCCTATATTGTGAAGTTTCCCAAAGGCTTAATTTAAACTCAGGAGCCATGTTGCTCTCTCTCTCTCTCTCTCTTTTTTGTATTAAAACATGTCAGGTTGCTAATAAATATATATTTAATGTTTGTCTCTAGGGATTAAGGCTATAATGCACAGCCTTTATTGTCAACATGACTGCATTTTGAATCACCATAGAGACATCCTTTAGGTATGAGTATTAGTTATTGTTCTATTGCTGTGACAAAGCACCATGGCCATGGTGACTTACAGAAGAGTTTGTGTGGGCTTACCGTTCCAGAGGGTTTGGATTCATGATAGCAGAGTGCATGTGTGGAGGCGAGAGCAGGAGGCTGAGGGCCCACATCTTGAACTGCAAACACAAAACAGAGAGACAGTGAGCTTGACGTGATGGGAGTCTTTAAACTCTCAAGGTCTGCCTCCAGTGATACTTTTCCACCCAAAGGCCATAGATTTGAATCCTCTCCAAACAGCTGCCAACTGGGGACGGGGTATTCAACTGCCCGAGACTTCTGGAGAGTATCTCATTCAAACCACCGCCGTCTATCTGTGCATCATCATGTCACGGGCTGGGTTCCTGGGCTGCACAAAAAGGAGAAAGGTAAAATGGGCAACGGTGTTCACCTCCCCTGCTTCCTGACCGTGGGTGCAGTGGGACCCGCTGTGTCGCGCGCAGCCTTCGCCGATAAGGATGACGCGGCAACCGAGGAGTGTCCAGCAACAACTTTATTGTTACAGCTCTTTTAGCAGATGGTGAAGGAAGGACCCAGACCCCGGGTTGTGCTCTGCTTAAATAGCCAGTCAAGGCGACGTGTTCGTCTGTGATTGGTGCTCCACACAAAACCTGATTAGCATATGATCCCTAATTGGAGGACCACATAAGCCTACATTAGCATAAGGTGGCACATGCGCAGATCGCAAAGCCTTTGGCGGGAACCGCTCCCGCCAAAGCAATGCTGGCAAGAAGAACCAGGAAGCAGGAGACCGGCGCCACCTTGTAGTGGCGGGAGCGGCTCCCGACACCGCTGCCCTTCAGGCTCTTGTTGCTCTAACATCCCCACAGGTTGCACTGCACACGTGTGCGCATCTTCTTCCCTCCCATTGTTTATAAACCCCATCACACTGGATCAGAGATACAGTAGGAGCAGAAGTCCCCAAAAAAGAAGAAAATGATCTCTGTGGGTTGACAGCATCAAGTTTTATATCTGAATGCCAGCATCTGAGCCAGTTCCTCTCTGCTGCCAAGCCTGGCCATTGGGGACTGAGGTTCCCTTGTTCAGAGAGGATGAGCTGCCTGAGAGGAGGATGAATGGACCCTGCCGTGTTCTGGCTCCAGCAGCCTCCTGCCTATAGAAGTGTTTTCCTGCACTTGGGCTGGGCTGAGCTTCATTTCACAGAGGCATAAACAAGCCTGCAATCCCCCAGGGGATCTGGCACAGGAAAATGAAGTCATTTTACATTTGTGGCAGTGTGATTCAAATTGGAATCTCACAGAGAAGGATGCTGGCTGCTTTGCTTAGCTCTTTCTGTACTTGAGGAGCTCAGCTTCCCTTGGCTTCCTGGAGGGAGGAAGTGGCTATGTATGGAATGTCCATTTGCATTATATAATCTTAGGGGGTCTTTTCTCTTACATAAGGCATCTAGCTTAAATCTTACATTCAGTTCTTTAGAAGCAAAACAAGAAGCTATTGAGTCCAGCAGAGGGTTCAGGCTAGCATTTCTCTAGTGTCAGATGAGGCAAAGCTTAAAATGCATTCCCACAAGGGAACCTCACCCCCTACCTCATTCCATCCTGGGTAAGGAGACAGGAAGCACCTATGACATTGTCTTTGGACACAAGCCTTAGGCAAAGTGGAAACAGGGATTCTATTATTCCCAGGTCCCCTTTCCTAGCTACTTAGTCTCAAGTGTTTTGTTCTTATTCACTGAGCAGCTTGGGCGTTTTTCCCTGCACTGTTTGCAACCTCCCATCTTTCCCTTCAAATATCGTGGCCCAGCTGCCTCTGCTCTCACTACTCCCTTTTGCTGTTTCTCGACTGCACTTACTTTTGGGTTTTGTTCGTTAGCGTTTGTTTTTTTTGCTTGCATTTCTGAGACCATTTTATTGGCCTTTTGGATAGTATTTATTTGCCACGGAGAAGAAACCGCATCATATGTCTGCTGGACCAGCGCATAGCTTCATACTTGCTGATTCTGTGCTTGGTTCCAGTGCAGCCTGTCCAGATGATAAAACATGTCCCACACAGCACCACATAGAAGCCCATGCAGGAAGTCTTAAATGTTCAGGTCATATTTGGTACTCAGAGCAATGTGCTTTTGAATCCACAAACCAGGCATCTGAGATATCCATTATCCCATTTAGAGTTCCACTCTCAGAGATAACCATTCAGACATAGTTTATAGTCAGTTGAAAGTCTTTATTCAGATTGTTATTTTTCTGTAATTCATACTCCTGAGTCTGCAGACTTTTTCCAGGATTTCTTCCGCCCTGGATCCATGCACTTTATAGTGAATGGCAGTCTTTTCATTGCTTCTGATGCCCAAGGACCTGATGATATATATTTGGAAAATACAGGTATCTAGACTTTGAACTGCTCCAACACCTTGGCTGCCAGGGTCAGTGTGTCTCTGCTGCCCTGTCACAGATACTGAGGCAGGGCTTGTGGGTGTGACATTTCCTCATGGGATTCTCCTTTTCACCCTGAACTCTGCCATGATGGAGAATAGACAGAGAGCTGCACTTACTTTCAACAAAAGCCCTTTCACCAGAAATGGGGAACTCACCAGAGATAACTGCTCAAACACAGTTTATAGCTAATTGAAAGTCTGTATTATAATTGGTGAAGCTAGACTCAGATATTTGGGAACCCCAGTGTAGCAATGAGTATCCAGAACATGGGCAGTTACAATAAACAGAAAGTTCTGGTTTAATGCTGTGTGTTAGGACTCAACCACACCAGAGAAACGGGGTTGTACAGTTCATAATTTTGGGGTTCACAATGGGATCAAATATCCTGCAACACTGTCCTCTTCTTTGCTCTTTGCCATTTTAGCAGTCAAGATGAGACCATTCCCCCTCCTTGCCAGGTGAGGACTCAGAAACAAGCCTCATCATGAAAGTAGCGATACTGCAGTGGACAAGAAACCTGATGGCATCATGATCTCTGACTTGCTGGCCTCCAGACTCAAGAAAAATACATTTCTATAGTTTATACAGTTATCTAGTTGGTGGGTATTTGTTTGAGAGCATCAAATATAGAAGAAGACAGGAGATTTTTATGGAATCTGAAGCAAGCTAGCTTTGTGGTTTTCCACAAAGATGGTTCAGCTCCAAAGCAGAGGGTGGACACCACTCTCGGAATCCTTGCTATCCCTGAGTACTTTGTTCTATTTCTTCTAACATCTATCTCAAAGCTTCCTCTATCCATTCTTGCAAAGAAAATCTTCACATAAATGGGAACTGTGTTCTGTCTTGGATTAAATTGAATGAACTGAGATGAACCCATAGGTCTGATCTTGCTTTGTCCAGGTACAATATTCAAAATTTAAATCTGCTACACAGAGAACTTGGATAAACTGGATTTTCTTGTGACTGCCTATCTATGCAGCTGCCTGGTTAGCAGAGGGAGTGTGCCCCTCCTTTCCTCCATTCTCCAAATATTCCACACGCATTTGTGTATAAATGAACTAGTTTTGAAGAACAGGAGATGAGGGAAGGCTACCAAATTTCTGGCTTCCTGAAAGGAAGTGACATTTGTTTGAGAACATTGTCCCAAACAGTACTCTACTCCTAAACAGTCTAGATGCCTTTTTAGAAGTGCATGAGTTGGTGTCTGACTGAGCCATGGATCTGTCTGTAAAACATGTCCTTCTAGAAAGGACAATGCTGGAAGACCTCGGCCATGCTGCTCTGGAATGACCTTTGGGAAATGAGCTGTCAACAGTCACAGAAATAGATCCCTTTCTCCTGTGCACAGTCCACACATGTGGTATGCAAAGAATTTGTGTGTTTAAATCCTTCCTGCCTGTCAGTTTTACATTAAGCAAACCTGGTTCCAGTCATTTAACCAAAGTTTATATAGGGTTCTCTTGGACCTGGGCCTAATTTGAGGTGCTAAGAATATACATGGGTGAATAGGATATTTTCCTAGTACAGGAACATATCAGAGTCCATGAGGAGACTGAGATAGGTAAAAGTGAGAATATGTAGAGAATGTGAGACAGTTAGTGACAGTCTTATGGAAGTGTCCAGAAAACCACAAGCAAGGACTGATTAGGATGTGGGGGAAACACAGTGAAGCTTCATAGGGCAGTGGTGACAATTGAGAATGAGGACATCGGTGTGTCAATAGCCCCTCCCAACACATAGAAAAAACATCTCAAAAGCATTAGTGGGCTCGTGGAAACATAGGTTGTCCATACTTTATGTGGGCTGTGTTTGTCCTACAGGCCTTGCAGTAGTGTCAAATACTTCCATAGCTAATCTGCCATGCCATTCTAGAAACTCCATGCCATTCCATTCCATGCCACTCCACTCTACCCCACTCTGTTCCATGCCATTTTGCTCCACTCCATATTATTCTGTTACAATCCACTCAATACCATGCCATTCCCCTCCCCTCACTCCATACCATTTCACCCCATCCCATTCTTCCCTACCCCATCCTCCTCACTTCACCCCACTCCATCCATTCCACCCATTCCATCCCATTGCTTGTTTTATGTACAATCTCTCTTTTGTGCTACTATTAAGTGCTTTATGCTCATCATAAACTGTACCTGAATGCAAGTACTGTGAAATTGTAGTGGTTGGCATGGTAGCCAAGATAGGCACCAAGTGACGACTGGGCAAATAGCATATATGGTACCCATGGGTACGCTAGACATAGAGATGTTTCGTCCAGAGTGAGATGGAGTGGGGTACTATGAGTTCACCAACAATATACACTGTTTAAAGTTCAAAATTTGTTTATAAAATTTCCCATTGAATACAGTTAAACCATAGTTGTTACACTTGGCAGGCTGAAGCAGGTAAGTAAATGTCTGTGAGTTTGAGGCCAGTGTGGTCTACACAGTGATTCCTAGACTACCTGGGGGGTTACATAGGAAGACTTTGTCAAAGAAAGAAAGTGATTGGGGGTGGGTTGGGGGCTGGATAGGTTATGTAGGGTATCTGTCACCAATCCTGACAATCTGAGTTCAGTCCTTGGAACCTTCATGGTAGAAAGAGAAGACTATCTCCACAAGTTCTTTCTCTCTCTCCCTCTTCCTCTCCCTCTCTCTTTGTCTCTCTCTCTCTCCACTCTCTCTCTTCTGCCTCTTTCTCATGTACACACACACACACACACACACAGTACATAAACGAATATAAAAATGACAGAGGAGATGAAATGTAGGACTATAAAATGTTATGTAGGGCAAGGAATTTGAGATTTGAGTCAGGGATCCTGACTCTGTGACGTTATGTCGTTCATCCAGGAAAGAAAGAAGAGTCACTTCTGCACCTCCATGAACGTAGATCCTTACCCTGACCAGATGCAGAATATCCAAAGACAAATACCTTTTAGAGTGTCTGTGAGGATATTTTCACAGGATACAACCATGGGGAAGAACCCACCCAGATGTGGGATTCACTGTTCCACTGCTACTGGAGTAGTTAGGGTAACAGCCTGGGCATTGGCCACTCTGACAAGTGAAGACTCAGCTGCTTTTCGGTGTACCAAAATCAAGGAGACAAATAATAGCAAAAACCAGAGGAAGAGTGAATCTGTGTGACCACCTCAGAAAGAGGAACGAATGAGGAGGTCCAGTGACTGCCAGATCCTTTTAGAGAGACTGACAGGGGCTTTAGGTTTAGAATGTTTACTGGGCAGAGGAATGCATAACAAAGCAGTCCTGGACCAGGTATGGTCGTGCCTGCTACTGACCCATCATTGTCTCTGCTTCAGTCTCTCCTGAAAGGTCTAATAAGTCCTCAGAATGGTGTAACAACTCCTCCTGGGAGGAGTGTTCCTCCTCGCTAGGATAGCAGAGCTTCAGCCTCTCTCTTCTCTTGGATTTCTGGGGAATTTTTAATTCTTAGGAGTGGATTGTTTTAATAGTCCCCTAACCAAACAAGGTGAGGCAAGGATATTTCTCTTTGAAATACCTTCCTCCCTGACAGGACACAATGGGCCAGTGTCCTGGATGAATTAAAAAGAAAACAAAACAAAACAGACAGAGCTAGCATTCATTGCCAGCACCTATCTTTGCCTCTGTAGTTGTAATGTGAGCAGTTGTCCCACACTCCCGTTGCCTTGACTTCTCTGCCATGATAGCATGTACTCTCGTGTATAAGTCATATATGTCAAATTAAGCTCTTTAAATTGATTTTGTAGGGTATTTTATCACTTCAATGGGAAAAATCAGTAATATAGCTTCCGTGTGGGGGCAGGGCAGGTCTGGGCCTGAAACATGCCACAAAGGCGGGACAGGCTGCTGGGGTGGATTTAGGATGCTGAGTAAGGGAGGGATGCTGGACCACGAGGGCTCTCAGTCGGACACGGGTGGGGCAGTTGCTCCTGAGAGGCAGCGGATCCCTGGCAAGCTCCCTGCCACAGTTGCGGCTGCTAGCTGTGGGCTTCTGGGTCCGACTCATTTACCTTCGCTCTCGCCGTCTCCATTAGCTTTGCAAACTGATCTAACACGGAACGAATCAGTACTTTTCCTCTGACTTCAGACGAGTTATAAGCTTTGGAGTTCTTCCACAGCGAACTTTCACATCCAGCACAGAACATTCTGACTCTCAGTCCTACACCATTTGGTGTGACCTTTGGTGAAAATTCAAGGTCTGCATTCATGACACAGTTTTTTTTTTTTTTTTTTTCTTAGTCTGTTCATCCTTGGCACCTGTTAAGGACTGTAGTGTATTGGAACAGGAGGCTTCACTTTGCTTGATCACACAGATGATGGAACACCAGTGTAAATCTCAATACGCCCATCTCCCCGATCCCATCCTGACAGCCTACTTGCATTGGGAGGACTACCTTCAAAAGCACCCCTGAACACATACCATCATAAAAATTCTATACGTCCAAATTGCTTTTTAAAAAACAAAGCCAAAGCCTGTGAGCAGCAGAGCTATAAAAGGGTGTGAATCATCCTTCCAGAAGTCTCGCCTCCAGGCACGCCTGACACCCTTTCTTGCCGGATGCTCAACCTTCACACAGACTGGGGGCTGCTGACAGCCGCCTGGGGAGTAGGTTATCTGATTCCGCAGGCAGTTAGGAATAACATACAAATGTCATTTAGATGAGCAGTTTCTATGTGGATCAAAAGACACAGTCAAGTTACTGGCTACAATAGCCAAACCCTTTACTTGAATAATATCAGAGCAAACCCACAGAACTTTCTGGACTGAATGAGCACCAGCGTGGTCTGGGAGCCGTTCAGACATTCCTTCCAGGTTAGTAGACTATTTGCAATTCAGCTCTTTTACTGATGCCCATCTTATGTAAGCAGCAGCAGCCAAGGGGGAAGTTAGAATCCTGGGCTTCTTAAAAATTTCCGCCGGCTGCTCACAACCAGCTGGACAGAGTCAATGAACACTCCTTGCTCTGCTCTCCTGCCCTCTCCATCAAATGCCAGAGGAGGGATATGGTGGGCAGATTCATGAGCTCTGGTGGGAGATGGTGTGGCATTTGAACCCTGACACATTTGAGAGTATATGGCTTGGGGTGCTTCCGTGTCTCTGTTGGTTCTTATCATCTTCCATGATGAGTTTTGTCTTTTTTTTTTTATGGGATGATGAAGATTCAGGAGTTAATTCATGCTAGCCCAGTGCAGTTCCTGCATCAAAAAGTCCATAGGCACGAACTGTTGTTTAAAATAAAATGATAAGTTTCATGCTTATTTTAATTCAAGCAAAGCTGCATTTTACTCTATATGTCTGTAACACGAAATAATTTTTTTTCTTTCAAATTTCTAATAAAATTGACCCTTTCAGGTAAAAGGCTGTATTTGTGTTTGGCTTTGCCTTAGTCCTGGTACCCTGATGAAAATCTAACATGAAGACAAGAGTGTGATGAGAAGGAAGCTTTGCCGAGCTAAGAAGGGAACAACCACGTTCCTTAGGAAACCCTCCCAAAGAAGCTGCGCTATTCTTTGTTGGAATAATCCAGTAAAAGCCAGTTTCTGTGGCCAAAGTTACCATGGAGGTAACTTTAACAATAAGTTGCCTCAACTTATTGCTTCTGAACTAGGAAAATATTTGCAGTAATCTCTCCTCCAACTCCATCTCATGTTTCACCTTTTGCATCCCCAGCTACCGGGAGTCAACTGAAGTTTGACAGTAAGTGAATAATCTCAGAAATAAGCCATTTGTAGATTTTAAATAGCCCGTATCGCAGTGTACACTTACAGTTGCTTTTAGTTTACCTTTGGGTGTTGTGATTAATTTCTCACTTTACCTAATTTGTAAATCAAATTTTAACACAGTGTCTATGTGTAGGAAAACATACTATAGGTAGGGTTTGCTACCATTGTTTCAGGCATGTACTGTGGGTGGGCCATAGAATGTGTCCCCTTGGATAACAGGAGACAACTGCTTTATAAACTTATTCAAAGCTTTGCCACATCTTCAGATCTTCACTGATACCCACAGTCAGCGCTGTGAAAAGCAAGGACCAGTGTCTGGGTCTGGAGGTGTAGAAAATAGAGGGGATTTGTGGTGAGCAGCTTGCTGCTCCTTGGAGCCAGGAGGAGAACTCTGAGTTGTTCAAGGGTTCTTGCATGCATTGCTTCTCCATCTATGCCAAAGAAGGAAAAGCAGCCAGCTACAGGACGCTATCACTTCACAAGCCTGCATATTCCATCTCCTCACACATGCACTAAGACAGTGGTGAAGGACGTTCACTCTCCTGTCGAGAACATAAAGTAGAAATCATTTTATGAAAGCTGTGTGTCTCTAAAATTAGACTTTCAGCTTGGGTTGGTGGCACACATTGGAGACTGAGGCAGGAGGTATAGATAGAATTAGGAAGATGACGCAGGCCTGGGCTGTCTCAAATTTAACATCAAATATAAATAAATTAGTATACAACAAATGAAAATGAAAATAGACTTCCTTTTTTTTCCAGGATAGATTTTATTTTAATTTAAGAATTACTTTGAGAAATCTGGTATTTTATAAAATACAAGAATACACACACACACACACACACACACACACACACACACACACACACACCAGTTATACCGTATTCTAGTTCTATGAAGTGTTTGTGGATCAAAATGTGAAACTTAGATAAATTTTATAAAATAACTATGATCACACCATTAACAAATGTTTAATTTAGATTCAAACTCAGCCCATGAGTACTAGCACTAATCTGGGCTAACTCTTTGTGTGTGTGTGTCTCACTAAAAAGGGTCCGGTCCTTTACAGGCCTATTTACCCTGTTGGTTTTCACTTTGAGAAGTCATTTTAAGAGGCTGAGGAGATGGTCCAGTCAGTAAGATGCTTGTTGTGCAATCATATGGATGTGAATTTGGATCCCTAGCATCCATGTGAAAGCTGGGCACTGCTGTGCATGCCTGTCACCCAAAGCTGCCAACGCAGGAAAAAAAAAACAGACCCCTGGAGCCCATTGGCTAGCAGTCTAGTTAAATTGGTGATTTACAGGGTCATTTAGGGAGACTGGCTCAAAAATAGGGTAGAGAGTGACTGAGAAAGACACTCTGTGTTGACCTTTGGCCTCCACACATGTATGGGTGTACACACACACACACACACAGCACAAGCCACTCAATCACTACTCAGTCCATAAGTACAGATGCTCTTTTTGTACTTTGCCTTTTTCAGTGATTCTAGCCAAACATCCCCAACTGCTTGTTAGATGCTCAGCCTCCACTTGCACATGCATTTTTACATCAGTGGCTACATGTCATGCGTGTGGGATCCCAGGATCTCACATGCTGCTGATTTCATGCTTAGTGCTGCAATGGGAATACGTGGAGTCACGCATCTCTGTACCCCTTAAATATGCTCACACGTTCAAATATAAACCTAATCAGGGCTGGTGCTGCAGCCCTGCTGGCAGCTTTTGTGTTGCTATGAGCACCGTAAGCAAGGCAGTTTATAGAAGAGTTCATTGGACTTCTAGTTCCAAAGTGCTACAGTCTATGAGCATCATGACAAGGATCACGGTGGCAGGCAGGCAGGCATGGTGCTAGGGCAGTAGCTGAGAACTTATATCTGACCCATAAACATGAAGGACACAGAGACAGAGACACAGAGGGGAAACAAACTGAGAATGGCCTGGGCTTTTGAAACCTCAGAGCCCAAACCTAGTGCCACACCTCTTCCAGAAAGGCCATGCCTGCTAACCTTTCCTAGACAGTTCCACCAACTGGGGACCAAGTATTCAAACATATAAACCCATGGGCGCCATTTTTATTCAAACTACCACAGCTTGTAAAGTCTTGCCTAGCATGTATACATGTCTGAGTTTGATATTAAGCCCTTTCTAAACAGGAGTGATGGCGCCTGCCTGTGATGCCTACTACTATGGGGTGGAAGGAAGAGCATCAGAAATTGAATATCATCCTCAGCTACACAGCAAGTCTGTGGCCATCTTGGGCTATATGGGAACCTGTCTCTGAAACAAAGAACAAACAATAACAACCCCCCCTCCAATAATCAGTCCATAATTAAGAAAAAATGGTGTTTCTCTGAAGGGGAATAAAAACAACAATGAAACTGTTGTTCCTGATGTCCACACAAAAGTGGACACTGACACTGAACACACCACACCAACGGTGGTATCTCCATTTAAATACGCTTTTGAGTCTTTTGCCTGGGTGGTGATGTGGCTTCAATTTACATTTGCAAATATGGATGCCAGGAAAGATGAAGTCTAGAATTTCTTTTTTGGAAGTTTCTGGGCTGAGGGTTTGGGATCAGACCCTCCTAAATCCTTTGTAGGGGAAATTAGGAGGAAGCTGAAATCTCGACTCAAGGCAAAGGCTCACCCTATTTTCCTGAAATTTTCTTATGCAATGCCAGTTGTATTCTGTTTGAATAAATGGGCTGGAAATATATCTATTGATTTCCATGACATGTTGCAGGGGCTGTATCCTTGAGAAAGAGAACTTGGTTTTTTGAAACTAGGATATTTAAATGGTCGTTTCATTGACTTTGCCTAGTCACAGAATGCCTTCCATCTCTATCAGGTTCCCCCTCCACCCAGTACCCTAACAGCTGGGCCAAACGAAGCAGAAAACTATTATTTCCTATGGGGATGCCTGGCAGCCTTAACCAGGAGACATGACCCAGGACTTCTAGCTGTCACTCTGAGCCAAGAGTGAAATTTGCAAACATTGGACTCTTAGCCTCTCTGCTTCTGGGTACTTGGAGACACTGTTATGTGTGACAACCGAAGATGTGTTGTCAACTAGATGCAAGAGCTTCTGCTGATGCTGATGCCAATCTCATGCCACCCGATGATTTGAAAAGAAAAAAGAAAGAAAATGAACCCCCCCAAACAAAACAAGAACTATTGTCAAATCAATAGCAGTTAAAAAAAAAAGTGTGGCAGGTGGCAAGATTCTTGGCTGTTGAGCTCCAGCCAAAACATTCGGCGGCTTTTTCTTCTGGGGGAGGCACTGGAGCAGGCTGTGAGCTGGTGAGTCAGCAGTGAGGGGTGGCAGCAGAGGGGAACTGTTCCTGAGCATCCTGCCTGGTGCTGAAGAGAATTAATCAGTTCTTGGAAAGAGGGAAGTGTTCGGACCGCCCTGCTCCCCACTTCCAGATCTTCCTTTTGGCCTTAGTCAAAGGACCTAGTCATCTAATGGAATTTAGTTTGTTCTGCTCTGTGCATATACATCTCTGTGTTTTGACTTAGCAGCAGGTCCTGGCTCTATCCCTAGCTTATTTCACCCCAGGACTGTTTTCCATGGCAACCTCAGAAATAATAGCATATTGCACAGAGCCCAACTTACCCTTTTGTGAGACACATATGATGTGGAGAGATAAGCATGAGATAGGGAGTGGCCATGGAGGGGACGATGAAGAGGGACACTTTTGGAAAGATGGGTTGTCAGTAGGTTCTGTTAGATTAAGACAAATGCTCTACAAAGTCAGGGAAGGACACCCCAAGCAAGGGAGAGCTTGTCCAGGAGCACTCAGGCTGCAAGAAGAAAGCTCTTGCTATATGCCAAATGGGGAAGCAAGCTATAAGTGTGCAGAGGATGCTGAACACAGGGCTTGGGACTCTCTGGCTTTCTCCAGTGATTTATGCTGTAGGTAAGTATTAAAATGTAGGAAAACATTTTCTTCTGAATGCAAATTCAGGAACTTCACCTCAATGTACTTCTTCACACATTCCATGGTGAAGTCCTTTCTAACTATTCTTGTTCAAAACTAAGAGTTCATTTTTCCATATACTGACAATCTATGACAACAAGGAAACATGACTCCCAGTGTTTTGGAACATTTATCAGAGAAAAGTACAGTTTGGTGCTTGGGATACGGGAAAGATACATATACATATCTGTCATGGTTAACACTAGAAACTTGATAGGATCTATGTCATCCATCAAAGGATTACCTTGATTAAGTTAATTGAGGTGGAGATACTTACCTTAAAGTTGGGTGTCATCAGCTGGACATGGTGGAGAACATCTTTAATCCCAGCACTCTAGAGGCAGAGGCATGAGGACCTCTGCATTGGAAGCCACCAAGATTACACAGAGAGAACCTATCTCAGAAGACCAAAAACCAGAACCAAAACACAAAGTGGGTGGCACATTCCTTGTCCTCGGCTGCATGGTTGTGAGAAAACAAGCTGAGCAGGATTTCATCTCCATCTGCTCCCTGACTGTGGACAAGATGTGACCAACTTTTCATACTCTTACTGCCATGACTTCCCCAGCTTGATGAATGTACCATGGAGCTGTGAACCCAAATAAACCCTTCCTTCTTTCATTACTTTTGTTGAGAATATTTTTATCATAATAACCTGAAAAGTAGCCATGACAACATCTTATCAGGAAAAAAAAAAAAAAAAAAAAAAAAACAACACACACACAATCAAACAAAAACTGAAGGACAATTCAATAGATCCTCTTTAGAATGGTGAAGAAGACTAGGCAATGTAGAATTAAGAGCCCCAAGAGAAAACAATGAAAAAAATTAACCCAGGGATGGGATGCTGCCTGCCAGGAAATTCAGTATTGCTTGCTTGCTTTCTGACCCAGTGGCATCTAAAAAACAGGATGAATTGGGTTCAGAAGGACTGGCATCTTGTACTCTTGAGAACAACTCATTGTGGAATCGTGGCAAATGGCTTTCCCAGAAGGTGAAATGAATTGGCTAAGGTGATTCAAAGAACATTTCTGCTCAGATACACTAACAGTCTCTCAACACAAGCAAGTGTTCAACACCAGCCAAAATTGAAGATATATTACACTAATATTTGTAGGTTCAAGACACCATTAAGAAGAGGAATTCTTAGCTCAATATCACATGGTGATAATGAGTCTTCAATAATCCTTCATCAATCCTTTCTAATTTCATTCTCATTTTGCATATGCATGGACTAAAGCTCTGGAAAGTTTCCTTAAGTTGCGAATACTCTTCCTTGAGGAGTGAAGAAACATTTTATGGGAGACCAGTGTAGGTATAAGATCTGTGCTCTTCTTGTCTGCTCAAGTATCCTGAAACCAGGTTCATTAAATGCTCTGGGTAGATGAATAGAGATATTTGCCCTCTTAAGTCGTAAGGATGTTTCTAATTACATAGGAAAATACACAAACAGTTTCCCAGTCCTTGTACAGAGGTGTGACATCATCTCAAGGATGCCCTGCCCAGGGGCTTCTGGCATTATTCTGCAGTTCTGGCACATTGGCAGAGTGGCATGGGTAACCATGCAAACCAGAACTCACATGTGATAGCCACCTTTCCCCACTCTGCAGCCTCTGTGTCAATGCCAGTGAGCTGAGCTGTGCCTTCCTATGCCGAATAACAGAGCCTCTCACCTCCACCCTGAAACCCACCCTGGTTTAATTCCAGTTGGAGGAAGAACAGGTGAGAGAAAGCCACAAGGTTAGATTAGATGCAGTCCTAGCAGGTTTATCAGAGACCTGGTTTACTGGCTGGTTTAAACAAACCTGAAAATGTCACTCATGAGAAGTGTAATGGATGACTAGAAAAAATACCATAGACCGGGAGGCTCACTCAGCAGCCTAGTTCCCACATACAGGAGAAAATTAGTCTCATATTTAGAGGCTAAAGTCCCAGCTCATAACATCGTCATCTTTGGGTCCTCCTAAGATATTTTTCCTTGAGCTGCAGATGACCCTCTCGCTGCCCATACTTTGTGTCTCTCTTTTTTGAAAGGACACCAGAAATACTGACAAAGGGCATGTCTTTAACCTTGTTTAATTCTAGTTACCTCTTCAAAGCTTAAATCTCCAAGCCTGCATTGGGTATGAGGGCTCTAGGGTACTAATTTTGGGAGGCCATTCAGAAAGGAAAAGCCTATTACAGTGGAATTTTTATTGCAAGAGTATTTAAATAAAAACATGAAATCAGTTTGCAGAGGGACTTATAAATACTTAGAACAGAAATTATTTTTTATATTATTTATTATCTATCTAACTATCATCTATCTATCTATCTATCTATCTATCTATCTATCTATCTATCTATCTATCTATAGCTAGTTATCTATATAGGGTAGCACATATGTTATAACATCAGCAGAAGTCAGAAGAAAACTTGTGAAGTCACTTCTCTTCTTCTATCAATACAGGTTCTTCAAATTGAGCTCAGGTCACCAGGCTCAGCAGCAATTTCATTTTCTTCTATTTACCCGAGGCTAGATTTTTTTTTCCTCTTCTACATGTACACTGTGGAAATTTTAAAATTCAACTCAAAATGGCAAGGACCTCTAGCCCTGAGGTTAGGATTCTCCAGAGAATAGAACAAAATCATCCTGTCTGTCTGTCTGTCTGTCTTTCTCCTTCTCTGCATATGTGAGTGGAGAGACAGAAGCATTTTAAGCAATTGGTTATTATGATTGTGGAACTTGGAACAATCCAAATTTGTGGGCACTCCAGCAGCCTGGAGACGTAATGTGTCTTGATTCTGTAGGCCAATGAGAGCCAGAATTTCCCCACCTTGAGGAAAAGTCAAGGTTTTCATTGACTGAATAAGGCTCAGGTACAGTGGCAAATCGCTTTACCAAAAGTTCATTGAGTGCCATGTGAATCTCACTTAAAAACATCATTACAAAAATACCCAGGCTGATATTTGACCAAATACCTGGACATAGCCTATTAGCCAAGTTGACTTGTAGATTCTTGTAGATTAACCATTACAACTGCTACTCTTCAGCAATATTCTTCAGGGCTTAGAATGATGTATCTAGAAACAGTCTTTAGGACCAAGATGTTCTTACAATAGAGTCCATAGTAAATAAGTAATGTGCTTTAATAGAATATAATTCACATTCTTTATCCACTACTTTTGTGAGTTTCTCCCTCGGTCCCTTTCTTCCCATTTCCTTGGTTACACATCCTCATTTCCTGAAAAACTTTAAAATCATTGCTTCTACCACCAGGGATGTTTCTTTACTTGGTAGTGTGTCATAAAAAATCACCCCATGAAAGTCAAGGTAGGCATCAATGGCTCTCAAAATTTCCCCAGGGCAACCATGTTAAGAACTCAAACTGAGAACTCAGGTAGTTCCTCAATAAGTCTAGAAAGTAAAAATTACTCTACTGGTTCAAAAGATTAACTATGGAGCTAGGATACATGTCTGACATGTGATTTCCACTTAATTATTCACACTAAGCTAGAATGCATTCCTAAACAATAATGGCGGCTATGGCTTCCAGCATAGCCGCCACTACTTCCACTACTGCCCCAAAGTCACTTCTGCAATGTGCCACACTGTGTTGTCAACACCAGACAGTTCATCTGATCCTCCCCTGTACCTTCTGGAATAGGTTACAGGAACAAGGCTCCATTTCATAGTAAGAAAACTAAAACAGGAAAACCCATTCTAGTTCACACAGGTGCTAAATAGTGGATGCAACATCCAATCATTCTACTGGGATGATTCTCAAATAGTATCCATCCACCCATCCATCCATCCATCCCTTGAAAGGCTACCAAACTATTTTTGATCCAGTGTCTGTGGCATTTTGCTCCCAACACTTTAAATAAGCAAGCTTCTTTAGAATAGCTCATGGTTTCCCTGCACTAGCATCATACTTCCTAAAATGCTCATGAATTTGCTCAGCCATCCAATATGGCCTTTCCTAAGATGCTTTCTTTGTTTCATGCCATGACAAAACATCTGAAGCCAGACATTCTGCTCCAATTTCCCAAGCTTTCCCCCACTGTGGACCCATCAGAGTTAGGTCATCTTTCCTTTTTTTTTTTTTTTTTTTTTCTCCAGCCTCCTGTTCCACACCCAGGTACCCTGGGAATATCTGACTCACTCTATGCAATATATGGTGTACCTTTTATACTTGTCTGCTCAGTCCACTTTATTCTCTCAACCTAACTGATAACTTTAGGGGGAACATTATTTTAAAACACCTCTTCCACTTATTTCTACTACAGGATCTGCTACATGGTGAAAGAGTAATTCAGTAATTCAGCAAATGGTCCTTAATCATAGTTTATGTTTTAGCCAGGGTAATCAATGCTGTTGCTAGAAAGGACATAGGTTGTGTCCTGGGGCTATTAAGTTTTCACTTAAGAGCTCATCACTCAACTGGCTTACACAGAGGAAGATGGGAAACCTCTGTTTTGCTCTGGGATGGATAAAGGTGGCATCATGTGTCAGTAATCTCAGCCCTAAGGAGGCTGAGGCAGAAGCAGTGTGGGCTGAACCTAATCTGGCCTACACTGTCTCAACAAAACACAGCAGGGCTGGAGAAACAGCTCAGTGGTGAAGAGCTTGTACTGATCTTTTTGAGGAGTCTAGTTTAACCCCAGTAGTCACATGTTCAGCTTACAATACCCTATAACTCCAACTCTAGGGTATCTGGTACCTCTGGACTCTTTGAGTATGCACTCACATGCGTACACTCACAGATAGACACATGGGCACACCTGTACACATGTGAGTGTTTGTGCATACACACACACAAACACAGATAATTAAACATAAAGATAAACATAAACACACCGTGAAAGAGTGTGTCAGCAAATAAATGACCATGGAAATCATGGAGAATCAAATCAAATCCTATAAACATTGTCTCTTTATAGGCTATGTTGAAAAAGGCTGAGTGACATTAGGATTGTCTCTGAGCATGCTCTCTGCCCACTTGGACTGCAAACAGTCTATTTCAGGGTGGCCTCCTCTTATTCTTTTTCAGAATCTGAAGCTTAGCACCCTATGGATGCTAGGGGATTACTGAATGAAAAATTTGTTTGTAAAAAAAAATTCAAATTACGCAGACTTTTATTCTTCAAAGGCTCTTTGTCAAAGTTATTTAGTACTTAAAAGCCCTTAGGCCCCACAGACTTGAGAGATTGAGTAGATTCCAGAGATGCAGACTCCTCTACCCTGGCAATTGCGTTCCAAAGGTTTCCTAACTTGCTCAGCGTCTCTTCTTGATTTTTCCTAGGCCTCTGAGCTTCCATTCTCATATCTTCAGCTTTCCTCCCTAAGCCAGCCCAGCACCCCTGCTGGATAGCCTCCTGTGGCCCCCTTGGTGTGTTTCCTTCCTTGAGGGATGCCTGCAGGATGGTAATACTCAGGAGAGTTCCATGCATGGTCAGCTAGGTGAGGTGACGCAGGATGGGCTGTAGAATGTCGCACTGGAAGGGACTTTAAGGACACAGGTTTCAACCCAGCCATTTGAAAAGGAGGCAAATGAGAACCTGGAGGAAAGGGCTATTTTAAGACAGTACAGTGATTTAGAATCCAGGCCTCCTGTTTCCCAGCTAATGTCTTCTTCATATTCCATGGGCACTCTTCCAAACTTAATATCAAGGCATGTTGTTAAGCCATTTTGCTAAGTATCTTAGCTGGGCTGTTCCAGCATCAGCTCATTTATAGTCGTAGCGTCCTTAAAATCCCAGCAAAAGGAATCTCAGTTCCCAGAATGCACTGCACACTTCACCATGAACCAGTCTGTCTTATTCCTTCGGGATTTATCATTAATTCTCTCATCAGCTCAAGTTTTATTGTTCTCTTCTTCCTCAGGCATAAAAGAACTCAAGCATTGAATTGCTTCATCATCCCAGATACTGAAAGTTTGATTTCAGAAGTTCTCAATGCGTGCCCATTTCCAACTTCTGGCAGTGTCTGCTGCAGGCATGCTTGGGGGGGGGCATTCATTCCCTCCTCGTTCATTTCCCAGCTCTATTCACAGCAACATTTAATTAAGCCTTATTGAGCAGACTCTGGGCTAGATGCTTTATATGTATGATGTCATTTACTCCTGACAGTAATTTAGTATGCTCAATAATATCATGCCCATTTTCCGAGTGAAAAAAACTAAGGCTGAGAAAAGGTAAAGCTTCTGGCCAAGTGTCTATCAAAGAAATGATGGAGTCCAGAGGTGAACAAAGGTTGTATTCTGAATCCAGGACCTCAGGCCACCTTGTTCCTTAGATTGGATGGGAATTCTACTTGATCATTTGGTAAAATGACCATTTTCTCTCATTTTCCCCCTGCAATATTGTGTGGTGACATGCTGTCTGCTAGCATTATAGATTTAGTGACATCTTAGGGCAGCGCCTGTACCCTATGTATAACTCTGACACCAGCTGTTAAAATGCTTTCTTTCAAATGAGAATTCTGGGGACTGGCAAGTGAATTGTTCCCTTCTCTTAGATTCAAGACACAAAGGTAGCCGACTCAGATGAGCTAGGACAGGGCCTTTCTCCTCTCCAGATGTCTGACCGGGAAGGTTGGCAGCATTGAGCATACTGCTGGCTGAGGCTCTGCAGTCGGGAAAAAGTGGACAGCTGTGGGGTCAGAGGAACAGGAGAAGGGTGGCTCAGATGCAAGGAGGTAGGAGCACCCTTCCTGGAGATGAGGCCGGGAATAGTGACATGTGACCCCCATATGAGTCAGCCTCTGCTCAGGTAATGAGAACCCGATGAGATGTAAACTTCTTGCAGAAGACACGCTGGAAGAATCGTCATTGATGTGGCTATTTTGGGAGATGAAAGAGGGCTTGAAAAGGGGAGGGACATGTAAAAAGTATTCCAGCTGAGTGAACCTTGATAGAAAATGAATATTTCCCCTCATAAGTGAACAGTGAGAATCAAAAGCATCCCCGTCCTTTAAGTCTCAGGACCAGCAGGGCCAGGTGCTGGATGCAGATGTTGCCAGCCCTTTGCTCCCTGGACATGCAGATTGTAATTTGGGTCTGCAGCAATCTGAAGCTTTATTTCATTGCTGCTAAGAGGAAGCAGGTTTCACATGCAGGCTCTGGAGCTGAGAGTGGTGATTCCTCCAAGTCCCCCCCTCCCCCGAAAAACATTCCAGTATATGCCTTGTGAAGACAGACATGGCTGTTAAATGGTTACTGTTCTACAACAGTCCAAGGAAGGCACACATGCTTTCACTATCATTTGCATATATATGGGAGACTATCTTGATTGTTAATGATTCAGGAGGCAGAGGCAGGTGGCTCTCTGTGAGTTTGAGACTAGCCTGGTCTACAAAGCAAGCCCAGGATTGTCAAGGCTACACAGAGGAACCCTGTCTCAAAAATCAAAAAAGAGAAAGAAAAGAAAAAAAAAGAGGAGAGACAGATAGATGGAGAGAGGGAGAGAGAGAAAGTAAGGAAGCACATAGGAGGGTACATCCATTTTCTCTGCCCTTGGTGGTGATGCTAGATGATTAGCTACTTTGAGTTCCTCTTCAACTACCCCTTACTGATGAACTATAACCTGGACTTGTAGTTTTACAAAACCCTTTCCATCCCTTAATTTGTTTCAGGCTGCTTTATCACGGCAACAGAATCTCTTTAACCAACAGAATGAAGGGAAGTGTTGTCAATAGTCATTCAAGATCCAAAATAAAGAGCATTCTTCTATATTCTTTCCTCAGAATTGCTGCTACTCTAAAAAGAGAAGCAGAGTAGCCCACTGCCGTATGCTTGGCCATACCAAGGAGGACACTTCTCTCTCTGAGGACATGCTAGCCAGAGTCCTAGCAAACCAGCCTCGGATATTTGCGTCCATAAAGGTCATCAGAGTTGTTTCTTGACCGACAGTTGACTACAGTATGTTCACAAATCTAGACACTAATGCCATATAATAATAATCACTTGATCAGCAATATTAATGAAGCTATTAAGCTTGGAACAGCTTGTCCTACTTCTGGAAAAATGAATATAGGCTAAGGGTGTTATGTATGTGGTGGGAAAGTCAAGTCTAGTATGATTTTTCAGTCATGATGTGGATTAAAGACTCTATCCTAAGAAGTATGAGACACTACTAAAAATATTCTAAGCACGCAGTTGCACAAGTAGGCTGGCGTTGCAGGCAGACCAACTTGGCTTTTCCCTGGAGAGTGAGTGGTGAGGTTCAGAACAAACCACAGGAGCCTGCATGGTCAGGTTTCGTTTTCTTTTAAATGTATACACTACGCTTCAACTATGCATTTGGTATGAGGGGAATAAAGATGGCTCTTGTGTCCTACCTGCAAACTGACAGGGAACTGAAAGAGGTGACATTTCAGTACTACTGTAATGGTGTATTCAGGTGGCCACCACAGTGTAAAGATGTAGCCACAGGGGATAGGAGTGGATGTGGCAGTGTGGGTAGGGTAGGGCTGGAGGCGAAGATGCCATGGCAGAAGAGACATGGTCAGGTGTCACCATGGCCTGCTGACCTCCTGCTACAGAAAACCCTGAAGGGCAGGACAAAGAGATTACCAGTAGCCAGAATGCTTTCTTGGATTGTAGACTTTGATCCCAGAATCTTAAAGGTGGTTCAGCCCACAGTCTTCAGGAGGCAGCAGCCAGAGAGGCAAGAAGAGAACATTTTTGTCACAGTACGCCCTCCACCCTGCAGTGTCTGGTACACCCTGTTGGCAGTCTCCAGCTGTCTGTCTAGACAGAGCACAGATTGGACCCGTGAGGTACCGAACACTGTGATCCAGGCCCACTCACTCATGGCTGACTGTAGGGTGAGCATTCAAGAACAGAATCCAGGCAGAGAGATGGGGTGGAGAAGACTCTTTTTCTACTATGAGTCTTTTCAGATGTTTGCCACAAACTTTGAACAGAATCTAGGATGGAGTGATGGGACAGAGGAGCACCCCCATTTTTTTTCTTATGAAATCTTCAGGTGTTTGCAATAAACTATTGAGATCTCTGTCCACTGCAGTGCCTCATCTACAAACGAGCATTGGATCAGGGAGCATAGAAGAAGCCTGTTCCCCATAGCAGAAATAACCACTTCTTAGAATTATGCACACACACACACACACACACACACACACATACACACACACAGAGAGAGAGAGAGAGAGAGAGAGAGAGAGAGAGAGAGAGAGAGAGTCAAGGTCTGTCCTTCCTAATGACACTCACTATTATCTTTGGTGCCTTGACTATGATCCTACTGTTGCAGGGTCACCTTACCTGGTCTGAGACACAGGAGCTTGCTAGAGATTCCTGAGAGAGATCGATAGATCGATAGCTGCCTCTGGCTGTTCTCAGCAGCAGGAGTGCTGAGTTGCCCTGACACTTAACCACTTAGCTGAGCTGGTCAGACAGCAGGTGTGAGACACAAGATAGCCCAGAGCATCCTGTGTACCCACCCCAGAAGAACTTTAGTAGGGGATTGGGACTCTGTGTTTTGTGCTCATTTGGATGAAGTTTTTATCATCCTTTCCAAACTCTTTTTGAATATTATGATTACTATCTTGGAAACCCAAGATAGTAATACTATCTTGATACTATCAAGATACTATCAGAGAAACCCACAGTTTTCAAGAAGTTTGCTTTTCAATATGCATACCCCACTCTTGAGTGTACAGGAACCTGTCTTCTTGAATCAATAACAAATATCCGCAAGTATATCAAAAGTAAATTCAGGCCAGAGGCTGGTTCCTAGTTTTCCTTGGGTCATGAGATTGCCTTTACTTTCCCCATCATCATTAGCCATGGTCTTTGAGCTACAAACGTTCAGCTTGAAATATCCTACCTTCTGTTCCCTTCACCTTATCCACACCATCCTGTGAGATGAAACTTGGCACCTTGCAGTGATGTCTGTGAAACACTGTAAATTTGAGATCTGTCTTCCAATATTACCATGAACTTTAAAGCCCTAGGTACGACAGTAAAACAAACATAGAGCCCACAGTCATTTATACAGTTGTTCTTGGGTGACACAGTGACATGGAGCCGAGGCGCTGTGGCAGAGATGCTGGGGCTGGCAGTTCACCTGAGCATGTGACTTTCCATCTGATAAATAGCTGTGAACCCTACCTTGAAAACTCCTAATGTTTTCAGCTATATACATAGAACACAGTTTAAAAAAGGCCAAATTCTCATTAGGAAAGTGTCCCTTCCCTTAAGAGAGACTCCAGCTCTAGCCTCTCACTGAAGAAGAGCTGACTCTACAAGAAATATGTCTTGCTCATTTATCCAGGTGATTCCTTTGTGTGTGGGGACCCAGACCCTTTATTTCATGTCTGGTGAACTTTCCTCCACCAGCCCACCACTCATCATTCCAGCTGTCTGAGGCATTTCTTGCTTTACTAAGGGTGAGGGCTCCTCTCCAGATGGTATGGGGCTGAATTAACCATCTGCAAGAGTAGCTGCACTTCCTGCTCTGATGCTATGTTCTGTGACTGAGTTGTTTTGAAATGAATGTTATCCTCCATCACAGGATGCTTGGGGTGGGGATGGCTTCCGCTAGTGACTTCTCCTATGGTTGGTGATAAAACAGTTCTCTCTATGCATGCTTGCTCTGCAGCCACCAAGAACAGCATCAGGTATCATCAGTGAACCGCTAACAGATCATTCAAAGTCTGCACTTCCAATAAAGGTATGGGCCACTGAAACCATTACACCAGAACACCACTGACAGTGAACTGTATCAGAGCTTAATAGTGACACTAATACTACAAAAAGCATAAAGTTTGGGGGGAGTATAAGAAACTAGTATAATAGGCAAGGTTAGTACTGATTTTATGATTTTTTTTTTTTTTTAGAAAAGAATATCAGCCCATAATGATTTGCTTACCTGCTCCAAATCTCACCATATATGGTGATGATGTTGGCTTCTGAGCAAGGACATTGAGTTGATGTTTCCTTTATCTTCTGGATAAAAACAAACAAACAAACAAATAAATAAATAAATAAGAAAAAGAAAAAGGAAGTAAATCAATGATAACTTTAAGACTTAATTTTTTTTTCCAGTTACAAACAATAGGATATATTTAAAAAAACAAGACTTCTGAATCCTTTGCATTATCATGACTTCTAAAGCTCATTGTCAGTCTGTGGAAGATGCTGAATTAGCCACATCAAGGGTGTGCATTGTCCTTTAGTGGGAAGTGTCCTGAAGAAGAAACATGGCCTCTTCTTTGCAAATGCAAATGTGGCAGCTACATTCCTAAGCTGAGGAGGAAACGGAGCCTTTAACACCAAAGTCTGTGTGACTTTGCACTCAAGCTGCATTTCAGGAACAGTCACCACAGAGTACCCCTTCGTACTCCTTGAAAAAAATGTCTGCTAATTTGCTAAGCAATGTTCTCCTTATAACTGTTACAAATCCTGTTGTGCAGATGGAATGCTGTAGCTTTCATGTTTGCTTACCCAGAGTTCAAGTTTGGAAAAACTGAATCCCCTAAGGTCATATATCAACATATTTGGAAAGGAGGCCTTAGCAGGTAACCAGGATTATGTGCAGTCATGAGGACAGGGCCCCTGATGGAGTTACTGGCCTTAAAAGATGAAGAGGAGAGACTTGAACTGGTAGCTTATTTTGTCTCTCTCTGTGCGTTTTTGTTTGTTTGTTTTGCCATGTTATAACATGAGAAGATTTACATCTGGTTGTAGCCTTTCAACCTTGGACTTTCCAGTTTCTACAACTGTAAAAATTAAATATCTTTTACTTATAAATCATGTGGCCTTGGGTATTCTTCCATAACAACAGAAAGTGGGCTATGGTATAGGGGAACTGAAGAATAGACCACTGAAACACCTTACCAAGGTGATAGAGATGCAAGGTGAGGAAGTATGGATCTGAGAAGAGAAAGTCTGTGTCCTACATCCAGAGCTTGCTGTCAACTACTAGTTTGTTGTTCTAGTCAAATGCTATTCTTCCTACTTCTCAGTTGCCAAAGTTGAAAGCTTCTCATCATGTGATGGTATTAGGAGTTGTGAGTCATTATCCTTTTGGGATTTAAGTTAAAGTAGAACTTTTAGGGTGTCTTAATCCATTGTAACTGTGCCCTTCTCAGAAGAGGAAATATGGGTGGATTCATGTTCATGCAAAGAAGGGAGAAAACAAGAAGAATAGACAAAATAAAGAAACAAACAAAAACCAGCTATCTGGGGACCAAGGAAGAATGCCTCAGTAGAAACTAAGAATTCTACTTCCTGGCCTCAGACCCCTGGTTTCCACTGTGAGAAAATACATGTCTGCTGCTTAAGCTACCTGATCTATAGTAATTTGCCACCTGCTCATGTCTTAGTTAGGGTTTCTGTTGCTGTAATAAAGGAGCATCACCAAAGGCAACTTGGTAATGGTTTATTTTAGTTACATTTCCACATCATTATCCACCATCAAAGGAATTTAGGGCAGCAACCTAGTGTAGAAACCTGGATGCAGGACCAGAAGCAGAAGCATGGAAGGATACTACTTTTGGCTTGCTTCTCATGGCTTGCTTAGCTTGTTTTATTGTACAGGAATACCTGACCATGGGTGTGGTACCCATGGTGGGCTGGACCCTCCCATGTCAATCACTAATTTAAAAAATGGCTCATCAATGTGTCTCTTGCCAAATCTTAAGAAAGTACTTTCTCAGCTGAGAGTCTTTTTCCACAAATGACTCCAGCAGACAATGGCATTTATTTCCTTTCTCATTGTCTACAAACTTTTTAGCATGATCAACTACTCCAAGACTTTGGACCCTCTACTCCTTCCCAATTTAATGCCCTATTATCACTAGACCCCAAATATCATGGACATAATTGAGGTACTTCATGTCCCCTCTTATTCTTTTTTTTTTTTTTTTTTTACCATTTTATTGCTTTTGGAATTATTATTCTGTTTTATTAATAATTTTTTTCGATTCTTACCTATGCCTTTCACTTATTGTTTTGTTTTCACCTTTGCTTTGACATTTTCCCTGACCCTTTGTTTAAATTTATGTTTCATCCTTTCCATCTGCCCTCTCACTAGCATCTTGGGCATGAATCTCTTCCAACCATCACCACACTTCATTTTCTAGGAGCTCATTCATGATTATCTACCAGGAGCTCTTAACTGGGTTGGAAACGAGGGACTCAGGGAGAAGGCACAGATTCTTATTTGGGATGAGTGCGACTCCATAAAGAGTGAGATTCTGGTTGTGTGAGCCATGGGAATATGTCAAAGTTAAAAGTCTTCCCCAGCCAAACCTAGAATCAGACATGCTTTATGCGGAGGTTGATGTTGTAATGTCTAGAGAGAGAAAGTGGGAAGAAATGGAGAGGGAAATGGGTCATAATGGGTTGAATAGAACATTTGAAGAGGATAAGAAACAGCAGACTATGCTTGTAGTTTTTTTCCAAGAGTAATTCTAGGAACAGTTTCCATGCACTTCAATTCTTGGGTCTGTATATGATAATGGCTAAGTGAGTGATAAATGAGATAATAAATAATGACACTTTATTCACAATAGCAAGATATGGAAGCCACCCATGTTAATAAAGTGATAAAGTATCATATAATAATAATAAATAAAGAACAGCAGATAAAGAACAAATGATACATCTATACCATGGCCTAGCATAAAGCTTTTCAAAAGAAGAAATCATGTTGTTCCAAGGATACTGTGATAAGTGAATTGAGGCAGGGGCAGAAATGCACTTGTGTGGAATCTAAGAAATGTCCATCTTATGGAGCCTAGGAAGAAATGTGGTTACCAGAGGCATGGTGGAAAAGAAGAGGGCTAGGGAAAGAAGCACATCAAAGGCACAAGGTCCCAGTTCGACTTGGAAGGATGAGTTCCTGTGATCTAGTGCCTGCACGAAATAACATTTAGTAATAATGGAGCACATATTTCAGAATTACTTTCAACATCATCACCACAAAAACTTAGCTGGAGAGATGATGGATATGTGAATTAGCTTCAGTGAAACTTCCTACAATGCATTCATTGACCAAAACATCACGCTTTGTATGTGTATACAATGATGATTTATCAATTAAAAATCAGAAAAAAGCAAAGGCTAGATCCGCTTATGGTTCAACAAACAGAATAAGAATATGACTCAAGGAACAGAACAATCTTGTGAATCAGTAGCACAGGAAAATGGGGGGTCCTTGAGAGCAATGGAGGCTTTCGTACATCAGAGTGAGGGGCAGTAACTTGAGGAGCTAAGATCCCAGAAAATCAAAAGCCACCAAGGCCAACCGGGGACAGTAGCTTCCAGATCATTTGCCTCACAAACAACAAGAAAGACTTTCTCTGGTGACAGGTGATGTTCTAGAAAGAACTGTTTGTGTATGGGGGTTCATAGGTGAGAGATTATGGGATTAAGCAGAATTTCTGTAGAGCAAAAGCAGGTTCCAAGCCAGTGCCTTTGAGGGTTATCATCTAGCTCAGTAATTCTCAACCTTCCTAAGGCTGCGATCTTTTACGGTTCCTCAGGCTGTGGTGACACCAACCACAAAATTATTTTTTGTTGCTCCTCTATAATTTATAAATTTATAATTTTGTTATTGAAAGGAAACATAATGTAAATATTTCTGATGATAAATGTATGTTAAAGGGGTCACAGCCACAAGTTTAGAATCAGCAGATCTAGAGAGTAATAAGGCTTTTCTGGATTAAGGAATGAGGGCTGAATTGGTCAGGCCAGTTGACCCACCCACAAGGTCTTTTTGTGTGCCTCTTTATTCCAGGTATCTAGATTGGAATTCTGTCATGCTTTTATTTATAGCTTCCAGGAAGCTCTGTAAACGAAGAAAGATAACAAGAAATCTGATCAGGAGCCAGAGTGCTCAAACAATTCTGGCATTTCTGACCACTGGACAGGACAGAACCAAGGGTCTCGTTAGCATCGAGTCAATGACACAAACTACTCATATTTGAGTCCCTGTCTCTAAAATTGCCTGAGTGTTTTTAATCTCTTGCTATCATTATTAGGATCTGTTGGTTGCAGGCGTCAGCAATCTACTGCGGCTGGCTAAAAAGGAGGTCATCGGGAACCTAGAAGGTCTGAAAGAAAACATTAGAAACAGGACAAAAATCACGAATAGATAGTTCAAAAGCCTCAGAGCAGGACCCACTGGTCAAGCTGCCTGGGTACTCCTGCTGGGTCACATGAACACACATTGTTTGTCTTTGGTCATTTGAGTACTTCTCAGGTTTAGGAAGATGTCACTCAACTAGGCTAGCCTGAACTGTAGGTTTACCTCCTGGCTAGATCATATTTCTGCTTTGCTGACTAAGGATGACAAAGTGAAAACAAGGCTTCCCTACCAAAAATGGTAAACAGACCCTAGTGAATCAAGAAAAACAAATAGTCACTACATGCAAGTGTTCAGGTAACTGGTTCATTTTTAGGACTGAAGTAACTTCAGGGAAATTTTTTATTGTCTTTCATGCTTGTTGGTGTTCTTGATAGCTCTCATTGGTCAACCAACATGTGTGAAGTACAGATATGAGGCAAAGCTTCTCTTGGAATTAACACAGCCTCTGCTAGCCCTTCCTACCCTAACGCATAGTACTTTCCAGAACGATCCTCTAAACACTGGGCTAGCTCCATCACCCACTTTGACATCTGTATCACCAGCCTTTCCCAAGGGCAAGGCAGACGGCTTTCTTTGCCCTGGTTGGTCTTGTCAGAACTAGTATTGTGAAGGTACTTGGTAACTACTTAGTGATCTATAAATGGAAATTAAAATTTTTATGTTCTCAATAGAAAAGAGAGTCCTATATTTCCTTTTTTATCAACTTAGAAGAAAAGCTTTTATCTTAATAGTAACATTTGAAAGTTTCATACAATCTATATTGATCATATGTACTATTACCTCCTCCCAGCCTCCCCCACTTTGTCTCTCTCCCAACATATATCTTCTTTTTAACTTTTTGTTATTAATAAACCCCATATTCCAGTTGATGCTGAGTGTGTGCATGGTGTGATGATATAGTTATTTTTTCTGTTAAGGAAAATAAACAATTATTTTATTATTTTTGTTTTGCCTGAATCTATGTGAGAGTATCAGATCCTGTCAAACTGGGGTTATAGACAATTGGGAGCTGCCATGTGGGTGATGGAAATTGAACCCAGGTCCTCTGGGAGAGCAGACAGTGCTCTTAACTGCTGAGCCATCTCTCTAGTCTGATAGTTAACTTTTCTTGTTGCTATGAGTAAATAACCAACAAAAAGCTACTGAAGAGAGGAAGGGCTGTTACAAGGGTAGCCTGGAGAGCTGCAGTCTATCCTGGGGAAGTCACGGCAGCAGGACTATAAGGGGATTGGTTGCTTCATGCCTACACTTGGAAAACAGCAGGAATCCCTTACTTCTGCTTACTTTCTCTTTTACATTCCATCTAGGACTAAAACTAAAATCTATTTAAGATGGACTTTCTTTTTTTAGAAACTAGATATTGAATAGCTCTGTCATGGATATACCCAGAGATTTATCTCCCAGGTAATTCTAGATTCTACCAAGTTGACAATCTACAGCATTGCTTGTCTACCCGTTGATAACTTGATACCTGAACATGCCTCTTTTAAGCCATAGCACCCCAATCTTTGTCATCATGGACTCATGGCCATCTTGTAATGATGCAGAATACATTCATTCCAACTTAAAAACAAAACAAACAAACAAACAAACAAACACCCCCAAACTTCCAAAGGCTTTAACATCCCCTTATCCCATCACTCAGCTTTTGAAAGGAAGTGAGGGTCAGATCATAAAATAACTATTTTTTTTTTCCTTTTTGGTCTTTCGGGTGAAATAGTTACAGACCTTGCGTTCTAAAGGACATCTTCCTAAAAACTTTCTTACTCCAAATCCCACTAAGTAAGCGTGTCTCAACCTGTGGGTGGCAGCCTCTTTGGGGGCGTGTTTCTAACGACCCTTTCCCAGGGTCATGTTGTGGGTTATGACAACATGAGGAGTTGTATTAAAAAGTTGGAGCATTAGGAGGGTTGAGAGCCACTGCACTAAGTGAGGCAATGAGTGTGCTGCCACTCCCTGGAGATCTTGATGGAGTTCCCAGGTTAGGTAGGACCATTGCTGACAGAAGTGTTCTGGGTCTGTACAACAGCACACTGGGACCCATAAAGGAATTCAACATCTCCATCTTCCTTCTGACACAAGCTCTTACATTGTAGCTCGCATATATTAACCCCCAGGTTGTTCTTGAACTCCTCCCACTCCTCCCACTTCTGCCTTCTGAGGGCTAGACTTACCTAGGAGGCCTACACAACAAGCCCTGTCAGCACTCTCTTTTTCTTGCCATACTAGCATTCCATTCCTATTAAAGAGCGAGCCAGCACCACCCCCTTTCATCTCTGGTAAGCAGTTAGCATTCTGTGTCCTGTCTCTATTAATATAATGAATATAGAGCTCTTGAGTAAGTGACATCATACAGCATGTGTCTCTTTATGCCTTGCTTATTTTGTTTAGATTCATGTGCTCATAACTCTTTGTGTGGAAGCATGTGATGTACGTGTCTCATTAACTTTCTTTTTTGGATAAATACTATTCTGTATTATTTTTTAACCCTGTAAGTAAGTATGCTTACAGAGTACCTTTTTTTTTTCTCATTTTGTCTCTAGCTTTCTCTGTGTCTAATAACTCTTTGTTCCTATTTTCTGTCTTGCTGCTTTCCTGTGGGCTTAGAATTTTTGTAGTGATATATTTTTATTCTTTTCTTATTTTGTTTTTCACATATTTTATGTGCATTTTCTTAGTGGTTGGTTACTATGGGGACTACATATAGCACCCTAAAAATGGTAGCTGTTTCAAATCGATGTCAAATTCATTTGCAAATATGAGCTCTGCACCTTCAAAACGTTAGCCCCCAAATCTGTGTTACTAATGCCCAAAATTAACATCTTTGTGTTATACAGTCATTAGCATAGATTTATTGTTGTTTGTTCCTTTGTCTTTTAAATACTAAAAAGGGATACAATGTACAAGAAACCTCTTAGTCGTATTTATATATTTATCTTTGCTGTAGAACTTTTCTTATATATTTTTAGATATGTTTTCTCCATTTCTTGTTAGAATTAACTCAAATGTATAGAATTACCTAGTTAGGGCTGGGTAATTAATTGGCTCAGTGCTGTACTTGATATGCAAGCATCAGGACCTATAATCCACAGAACCCAGGCAAATAACCAGGTATGGTGATGCATGCTTACAATCCTAGCACTGGGGAAATGGAGACACACAGGTCCTTGGAGTTTGCTATGTATGGCATCCTGAGAAATGACACCCAAGATTGACCTCTGGCCTCTGCACACACATGCATACACACATAAAGAATTACCTAACTAATATCAAGTATGGAGTAAGTAACAATCCTTCCCAGAAATGCTTGCTGTCTATTACAAACCTATTAGGAAGTGAGCAATGTTCTTTCTCTTCAGTGAAGCTTGTTAGAAAACTTAGCCCATATAGAAAATTTCAGTGAGTGGGGTTTCATTGGTTATCTGGTGTGAATACTGACAAAATAAGCCCATACCAGCTGAAGGCTTGATGAGCAGGACCAGGCACACATTTTGGACTCAAAGCACCATGTGTCTTGGTCCCTCCCTGGCGGAGGGACCCGGAGGGTAGATGTGGCTTTAAAAGTTTTCCTTCTTTCACCACTTCAGGAAGTTCCACTCTGAGTCAGTGCCAAATGGGTTTGGTTTTCAGCTTGATTTGCCTGTAATGAGTAGGGGAAGAGATGATTCACAAATCCCACTGTGGCCTTATTTACCTCAAGCTGAAACTGCTGCAGGAGGACTGCTGCACTCCAAAGCTCGTCATCCTTAAGGAGAAGCTATATCTTCGTGGGCAAGGCCTCCCCGAGGAGAAAAATACACGCCTAGCAAAAGACTTGGGCAAATGCGTATTTCAAATTGCACATGAACCTTTACAGGCTGTATAAACAGAAGAAAAACAGAAGAAAACAAAGGCATCCATTTTAAAATCAAACAGAATGCAAAACATTATGAGGGACAATTACAAATGAGGCATTTGGCAGAACCCAGAAAACTATGTATGTTGTGGCAAGTGTATACAACTATGCCCTAAATTATCTCTTATAGAGAGAATATGCCTGTTCTATTAAAAGAGGTCACAGTCTTGTTGTTAAACGTTTTAACATTAAGGGAACCCCTTCATTTTTTTTCCTTTAGAAGTTTAAATGCACATGGTACATGTTATACAGAAAACAATTGATATGATGTTTGAGGCCTGAATTCTAACCATAGACATGAACCTGAGTCCACAGACCTAGGAAGCCAGACCCTCAATTCGCTGCAAGTAAAATGGGGACGCGTGCTGCCACTAGATTTAAGAAACAAAGAGAAGCCACCTTGATGAGTATTTCAGACAGGATGTGTTCATTTGGGCATCTCATAACAGGCACCTCTTGCACAAACACTGGATGTCACCCCAACTGCTTCCTTAGTTGTTGAACACAGTATCTTGGGTATCATGTTTCTAATTTTAAGGCTTCCATCAGTGATCTGGAACTATCTACAATCAAGGAGGGATGATGCCATTTTTTAGCTCTCTGATTCTGTGAGAGATGGTCCCATCTCATATTTAGAGTACACACACACACACACACACACACACACACACACACTCTCCAAGGCAATGCTTTTGCATAAGTGTTTATAGACTTGGACAGAATTTTGATTTGAATCTCTTCATTTGCACAAAATGTAAATATTAAGTTGTCGACTAAAAAAGTTTGGCTACTATCCAGAAATAGGGGATGTTATACTTTCTGTGTCTGCATAAAGCAAAGTAATAGTTGCTGCTTTTCTTTCCAATAAATCATCTTAACCTGGTGATTGCAATAGCAGAAAAATCTAAATGTAGAAAAAAGTTCAATGCAAGTTCACAAAAGATCTTGATATTTATTAATATGTGTCCTGTAACAGCTTCCCCAGCAATGCTATGAGAGCCAGCATTTAAATTCAGTGGACCACACACAACTGTGCTCCTAGATGTAAGAAAACTCTCAAGATCCCTTGGAAGTAATCTGGTCCATTAGTTTTAGTCAAGACATGTAGTCATTTGCTCATTTGTGTAGAACTTGGGATTGAACTGGGGGCCTCCTGAATGCTATACATATATTTTAAAATGGAATAATAGTACCTGTTCCTTCAGCAATTAGAGATAAACCCATCTTCCACATCATCACCTGATTTTCTTTCACCTTGGCTGAAGAAGGTAGGCTTTATAGAAACTACAGAGGCAGAAAACAAGGAAGTGAACACAAGTTTGTGATAACACTTGGAACGGAAAGCAGTTGAATCCACCCATCAGACCTGGAAAGAATGGCCCTCAAACCCCGTTTCCTGTCATCAGTGTGGTCAGTTATTTTGATCACTGGTTTCCCGTACCACTGAGTATTTTCCAGAACTAGAGTCAGGCCACTAAAACCCAGAGAAAGGAGAGGTAAGTATGAAAGTTGAAAAGAGGGAGAAAGCATGAGACCATATTTAAACCGAGGACCTAATGTTGGAGTTGATGACTGACTGACTGCAAAGCTAATCCCTTTTCACAGCATGACCTCCATGTGGACTTTTCAAGGTGCATTGACAGTGGGCTGTTTCTCATGGACTTTGGCAATCCCATGGTGGTGATATAAGCATCTTGACAGATAGGACAAAATCAAATTCTAGGAGAGAAAAAGCTTTGCCTCAAATTCCCAGAGGAGAGCCTGGATTTAGATCAAGACCTCAGGTGGCTGGGTGGATCCTCAGTCCCCTGTTGTGGCCAAGTCACTTTATTGCCAATCTTTCCTCCTTCACAGTGTGGCAATGAATAAGTCCTGACCTGTGCTTCCAAGGAATTTCTAGATGAAGAACACTGGGGCTGAAGACATCAGCCTAGTCATGAGCTTGGGATGGATGGATGCTTTGGTTGAGAAGACAAAGAAATTCCAGCTTATTGAGCATGTGCCTGGCCAAGACAGCGTGGCTTGTGTTCTAGGAGGCAGATAACCACTACTTTCCAGATGTGCAAACTGAACCCAAATTTTCTAAGTTTTTTTTTTTTTTTGTTATCCATAGAGCAACTGGGAGAGGCAGGTGGAATACAAACCCTGATGTCGGTGTGCACAGCAGGAAGCTGATGTAGGCGCTCTGGTATTCAGGCCTGGACTGGACTTCAGTACTGACACTGCATAAGAGCTTTGTGCATAGGTACAAGTACACACATTTGTGCCTGTGTGTGAGTCATACATACATATAAAACACATTATATATGATTGTCATATATGTAAAAAATACATAAAACGTTAGAGGTTAGTAACCAGACTTCGGTTGCAATCTAATATCACTGTCAGTTCCTTCACATGTGAAATAATCATCATTATACTGACTTGGTAGCTTTTGTTGATGAGATCAATTCTGTCATATGCTTACCACACATCTGGAAAATAGTGGCACTCCAGGATCTGCTTTTTTCTTCCTGGATGTGGAACTGAGGCTGCAAGCTCTTGGCACAGTCATTCTGCATGGAGTGTCTGCAGAGTGGACATGAGTTAACCAGCCCATCCTAGAATTATCCATGCTGTTCTGAAATGCTTCACTTCTAATCAAGCCACGGAGAAGAATGGCGTGCACCCTTTTCATGCATCCTTTTCATCACAGGAACACCAAATTGACCCAGATCTCTTTTCACAGTTGGTCACAACTCAGACAAAGCCACATAACGTGTGCTAAGCCCCAAGACATGGGTTCAGAACACAGAACAAGTCCTGTTGGTTCCACACTGCTGTCTGTGACAAAACACATCACAGAACAACAAAGTCAACAAACAAGAAAAGACACATGGGTCATCCAAAAAACTTCATGAGTCATGAAATGACTCAGTCAGTCATTTATCTTGCAAGTGCAGGAACCTGAGTTTGATCACCAGGACCCATGGGGAAAAAGCCAGGCATAGCGGTACACAACAGTAATCCAAGAACTGGGGAGGTTTAAACATGCATGTCTCTGGGACCACTGGTGAGCCAGTCTAGCCTACATGATGAGTTCCAGGTCAGTGAGAGTCTCTGTCTCAAAAAAAGGTGAATGGTACCTTGTACCTGGGAAACAACACTTAAAGTTGTCATCTGGCCTTCACAACACATAACATATATATACATATACGCATATGCACATATAAATACATACATACAGAGAGAGACAAAGTAGAGTGAACAAGATCTTAATAGTCACAATAACAGGTTTTTAAAGTTTGTTACAAACCAAACACTATGGAATATTATTCTGTCTCAAAAGGCATAGAAGTTACTCAGGTCCTCCTGGGAACAGATATCCTGGGGTCTTCTGTCCTGTAATGGTGGAGATGTGTGCCAGGGTCAGAGAGAAACATCATTATTAGGAGGAAGCAGCACTGTCATTTCTGCTAAGAACAGAACAGGAATGACATCTGTCATCCCGTTATTTTTTTCAGACACGGTTAGAATGAACAGCCAATGAGAGTGGGTTGACAGTATTCTACTGAGAGCAGGAAACCCCAAACCACAGCAGACAGAGCTTTCAAGCTCCACGGGACACTGCAGATCATACACAGATGGTGAAAATGTAACAGAAGACTTGATTTGAAAAGAAAATTCTGTCTTCAGGTTGTAACTCCCAGCTTTACCTCTCTCTTCACTCCTGACTCTGCGAACCTTCTGCAACATGCACTGCTGTCTTATTTCTCTATCTCTTCATACATGCTGCTTTCTCTACAAATGATGTTTCTTAACACATTTCACCCAGTGTCCACTCACCCATTCAAATTCATCCTTAAGAACCATAGTCACACGTTCCCTGCCTGCTAACTCTTTGACCCAGTAGAAGCCCACTATTATAAGTGATACAAAACCTGGATGACTATATATTACAGTATCCCAGAAGGAGTAGGATAGTACTGAATATTTCTTCTGAAAATGATAGGCTCAGAAGATTAATAATGATAATTATTATTAATAATAAAAACAATGATAGTAATAATGTATAATAAACAATTATCTTTTCAGGAGGAAAATGCGTAATAGAGTGAATGCAGACAAATATTTTCAGTTGCTTCCTATTATCCCTTTCTGGCTAATACGTATGATGTGCTGGAATGGACACATTTCTCCGGCATCCTAGGATTAACGATAAGTTTAAATATTTATACTTTTGGTACAGTGTAAAGATTTTAATTTACTTTTATTGAAATCAACAAGGCATTTGCCTTTAGCTCTCCAGTTCAATAAATAGAACAACCCATTTTCTGGGCATCTTAGTAAGTGATTGAGTATCACCGGTTTTGGTGATTTTCTACCTGCTAGTAGGTACACAACAGGACCCTGGCATATCCAGGGTTATGGGCTGTAGCTACCAGCTGTGTATTTACTCAGCTGGACCCAACAGCTGGGAAGAGGATCCCTAGCCAGTTATCAGGAAGCTGCCAGGGATTCACTATTAAACTGTAAGCTGTTGGCAGGGCATGTGGTTATACTTTCCTGAGTTATGATTGGGTCCCCTGGAGATAGAGTTGTGAGGAGAGCAGCTGGAATCTTTGAGGTGTCAAATAGGAAACTCAGAAGTTTTAGAATTTTAGCAGCATTTTCTTTATGTGGTTAACAGGGTGCTGAGTGGAGTTGGATGCACCATAGACTGAGCTCACTTTGAACTTAGACTCAACAAAGCTGTATTTGCTTTTACAGTATAATATTCTGGGTGGGGGTAGACATGACAAAGGGGTTTCACAAGGGATTTTGGTGGGTGATCAATGACTATAATAATACTGAAGAGGTAGAAAAACTATATGGTGTAGCAGGGATGAGAACAGGGAAATTCAGAGATTTTCCATGTTCAGATTTTAATCCTTGTCATATAGTTCTTATGCCAATAGAGAGACTGAAATTGTGTGAAACACGAATTCATTGTATGTGAAATGGTGAAGGTAGCTACAACAGGGACCTGTGAGAACTATCTGAGCATCCTGTCAGTTGACAAGAGAACTGTGCCAGAGGTTGATTGACTCTTTTGGTGTCACAAGAGATGAAGTATGTTTTTGAATTTTATCGTATGTATACTGTAAAATATAGAATTTATATTTGAATTAAAATCATGTTTTTTGGAAGTCCGATGAATGCTCCATTTTTTTCTTATCTGAATCATTGCTGGACATTAGATAGAAATCCCTCAGTCAGGCCAGAGAGGTCGTGTATTCCTGCAGTCCCAGAACTGAGGAGACTGAGGCGATGAGATGGTGAATTCGAGGCCAGCCAGGGCTATAGAGAGACCCTATCTCAAAACAAACAAACAAACAAACAAACAAACAAACAAAAAAACCCAGTATCCTTCAATAAATATGTTTTTACCATTTCCAAATATCACTTTATTTTTCCAAAATCGAAACAGTCAAGCCCTTCAACCACAGTTATTGCACTTTACTGTAAACTTAAAGTTTGGAACATTTACAAAATAGTAGAAAAGCATCGTTTCTGAAAAGGGCAAAATGAAGCAAACAATCCAAATCATCAGGAGCTTGACCTTGGCTCTTTCTACTCACTGCCTATAAGACTTGAAAGTGCTTGTTCATGCCTTCTCCTTTTCGCTCTCATTTTATGGCTACAATAGCAATAGTGACGATGTCCCACCTTACAGCATTTGGGGATTCATGCTGTCAAAGGTTGGAAAAGCTCTACAGATGGCAGCTTATGCTCTGTGCGTGAGCATTGTTCACCTCTGAACCAGCTTGGGATGTAAAGCAATGAATCACACCGAGTTCCTGAACAATGTCTAAGAGACAGTCAAAGCAGAGTCAGAGAGCTGTGGGCGAGGTGGAAATTACGCTATTCGACCACAATCCAGCCAGTCCTCTCCCCCTTTTACTTTCCGCCTCCCCTCACTGTAGGTCCATTGAAATGCTTCAGGCATGACTGGGCTCTTCAATCTTTTTGTCCTCCAGCTCTCCTTTCTGCTCACAATTATCCAGGCTTTCTCACACTTCTGTGCCTCAACAGAGACCATTCACTTGCATTGGTAGGATACTCTTTTTCTTTGCTCACTGTCTGCACCTATCCAGACATTTTTTCCTTCCTTCCTTCCTTCCTTCCTTCCTTCCTTCCTTCCTTCCTTCCTTTCCTCTCCCTCCCCCATGTCAGCATGGGTATGCATGCATGTTCATGTTTGTGCCGGTACAGATGTGTGTGTGTGTGTGCATGTGTACCTGTGTGCACAGTGGGTTTAGGGCAGAGGTCAACTCTGGATATTATTCCTCAGGTACTTCCCACCTCATTTTTTTTGAGACAGAGTCTCCCAGTGGATCTGGAGATGCTTATTTCACTAGGCTGGCCTGTGAGCCCCAGGGATCCATCTGCCTTTCTGGTGCTGTGATTACACACAAGGTCACAATGCCTGTCTTTTAACATGGGTCCTGGGGATGGAGGATGGAACTCAGGTCTTCATACTTCAACCAGACCTTTTGAACTTTGCATCTTTTTAAAAGAAATACTATTTATTATTAATGTGGGGGTACATGTGTGATGATAGGATGACAACTCTGTGGACTCATTTCTTTTCTTTTACTTTTGTGTGGGTTCTGGGGGTTAAACTTGGGCCTCCAGGCTCACACAGCAAGTGTCTTTACCTGCTGAACCATCTTGCCATCCCTATATCTATATCTTTACCACACCTTCCTCCAGGTAGGAGGAGCGTCCGATGAATGCTTGACAATGAAGTATTTCAAAAGCAGTATATGAAGGCAGAAATCAGAAAGGCTGCAGGTACATGGTGTGATTGCACCCCAGTGTCTGGAGTGGCCCCTAGATCCTGTTTCCACCTGTCATGTCAGACCACTCTGCCCCCTTTGTTCATTCAGGTGCTGTTCCAAACACACACACCTATTGCACTGTAGGCACCACAGACAGAAAATAAAATACAGTGTCTAGTGGGGTTCTCCCATCTCTGCCAAGTATGCTGAACAGTCAGAAGCTGCCGACCAGATTTTCCTTTTGAAAGGATTGTTCTCACAGAGTGTAAGGCTACACCAGGGAGGAGAAACCTACCATCAGAAAAGTCTATTAAAAAGTGGTTGCAATAATTTGGGCAAGGGTGGTGATGGAATTAGCTGGGAGAATGCTTACCAGATTGGGGATATCATGATGGCTGGCAACAGGGATGGTTAGTCTATGAACCATCTCTCCTATGTATTAGGAACTCTATTCAGTGCTCACCATACACTCTGTGTTAGTTACTTTTCTACTGCAATAATAAAACTCCATGAGCAAGGCAACCAGTAGAAGAAAGAGCTTGTTTGGGCTTGTGATGGCGAAGTAAAGGCATGCAGACAGGAGCAGAAACCTGAGGGCTCACCTGTTGAGCCATAGGAATGAGGCAGGAAGATAGTAAACTGAAAATGGCAAGAAGTTTTTGAAACCTGAAAATCCTACCGAGTAACACAGTTCTTCCCAAGACATGCCTCCTAAACTTACCCCAAAATACCATCAACTGGTGACCAACTGTTCAGGCATCTATGGGGGAATACCTCACTCAAACCATCACACACCCATTTTTATTAAAGTCTTTATAGAAGGTGCCAGCCACCTTTAATAGAAAGAAATTAAAAAAAAATGAGAGATCTATCTCATGTCAGAGGATGCATGGGTAATAAACATTGGAGCCTGGCTTATTATGGAGCCTGAGGTGTGTTTGTCTCTGATGTCCAAGTTTTTACATAAAGGTTTGCTCTTGTTCTGCTAAAGGCCATGACCAGAAGGGAGGAACACAAGGGTTGCTGCTATGTTTTAGCTCATAGTCATTGAACCCTGGGTTTTCATGGCTGGACTTTCATATCACAAAAGCCTGAGTGATGATAGGCCTTTCCTGTGAATCTGTTACTGTCTTTTCCTCTTCTGATAAAACACTCTCATCTTTCCTAGCGGAAGTGATCCTTGATTTTGCTGAGAGCAGCTTAAACATCCACGCCTCCACCAGGATCCACGAAGGTGCTGGTACTATGGCTGATGACCTAAGGAGGATGATGGGGACAGTTATTTACCCTGAGGACAAAACATTTATAGATATGACAATGTGGAGGGGTCATATGATAATGATATATGACAAGTGTTTTAAAGAAACCCCCACATCCACCATGATTTTCATCTTATTTTCCACCAATCATGGAGATTCCATGTTCCCTACAGCTTCAACACTGAATGTGAACTGGTTTGTAATTTTAGCAGTCTTAAGAGATACAAATGGTTTCTCATTATGATTTTAAATTTTATCTGCCTGATGGTAAGTCATACTAAGCATCATTTCATGTGCTTATTTGATACCTGTATAATTTCCTAGGTAGTGTCTATTCATATATTAAATATTATTTTAAAATTGAGTCATTAGCTCATAGCCAAATGTTGGGCAAAGTACAGGGAATCTTATGAAAGACAGGGGACATAGAAAGACCTGGAGGGGACAGGAGCTCCACAAGAAGAGCAAAATAACCAAAAAATCTGGGCACAGGGGTCTTTTCTGAGACTGATACTCCAGCCAAGGACCATTCATGGAGATAACCTAGAACTCCTGCACAGATGTAGCCCATGGCAGCTCAGTGTCCACCCTAGTAATAGGAACATGGACTGTCTTTGACATGAACTCAGTGGCTGGCTCATTGGTCACCTCCCCTGAGTGGGGAACAGCCTTACCAGGCCACAGAGGAAGACGATGCAACCAGTCTTGATGAGACCTGATAGGTAGGCTTGGGTCAGATGGAAGAGGAGAAGGACCTCCCCTCTCAGTGGACTCAGGGAGAGGCATGAAAGGAGAAGAGGGAGGGAGGGTAGGATTTGGGAGGGGCTGAGGGAAGCAGCTATAGATGGGATACAAAGTGAATAAATTGTAATAAAAAATTTGAGTCATTAGATTTCTTGTTTTTGACTCAAGTATGTTGACTCAGAATGTGTATTTTGGATTCAAGAGCTTAACTGATACATGCCTTAGAAGTAGTCTGATTCAGTCTATGATTTTGTTCGGTTTCCTGACAATGTCTTTCAAAGAGTAGTTATCTTTAAGTCTTATGAAGCAGTGATTGTGAACATTAATCATTACTGTCAATGTGACTGGATTTGAAGCCACCTGAGGGTGTGTCTGTGAGACTGTTTCAAGAAAGGCTGAACTGAGGAGAGTAGACCCATCCAGAATGTGAGTGATATCACTCATGGCCCAGGGTCCCAGGAAGAATAAAAAGGAGAAAGTCAATTGAGCAGCAACACTTATCTCTCTGCTTCCTGACTACAGCTGCGATGTGATCAGCCATCTCAGACTCCTGCCAATCTTACCATCACACCTTCTCTACTATGACAGTTTGTTCTAGTCAACCAGAGCCTCACCCCTCAATTCCTCCCTTCCTTAAACCTATTTGTCAGGTGTTTTGTCACAGTCATGAGAAAATTAACTAACCACAATGAGCTTGCTTTGAGTGTCATATCTAAGACATTTTGCCTAATGTTGGGTAATAAATATAGCTCCTGTTTTGCTCTAAAAGTTTTATAAGCTTTATTTAAAAAGTATAGATCTGGCTGACATTTTAAAATTCTTTTTATATGTGATATGGGTGCATATTGAAGCTCCTTTTCCAAATGTCAATGTGTAACTGTCAATCACTCTTCACTGGAAAAGGCTACTCTTTATCTACTGATTTGCCTTTGCATGGTTTTCATAGCTCAGTTGTCCATATTTGTGTGAGTCTGTCTAGACTCTGTTCTTATCTGTCAATCTCATTATTCATCTCCATCCCACACCTTAGTTTTGTAAGCTTGGAAATCAAGTATTTTGGTAATCCAACTGTAGTCTTCTCTTTCTTATTTGGCTAAGCTGAAACCTTTGCTTTTTCTCAAGAGTTAAAGAAACAGATGATAAACATTTTATATGTTGAAATTGTGATAATTATTGCATTTGTAAATTTTTTATCTTTAAAAATATTTCATTTTTAACTATGAACATTGTGTATGTGCGTCTGTATGTATATATCTACAACTGGCTGCAGGTACCTGTGGAGACCAGCAGAGGGCATCAGTTCCTGAAATGGGAGTTATAGGTAGTTGTGACTTGCGTAATATGCAACCTGGTGACCCAACTCAGGTTCTCTACAAAAGTAGTATATGCTCTTACCCATTGAACCATCTCTCTAGCTTCTAAGATTTTAAAAATCATATTATGTAGTCTTCAGATCTTTGATTAGGCTGCCTCCATATGTTTATATATTGTTAAGTCCTTCTCAGTAAGATTTACTGTCTTGCTGTTGATGCCTTGAACATTTCTTTCTAAGTTAGTCTGTCAACATGGCACATCTTGATACTTTTAAATATGCTATTATTACTTTAGTGGACAATTTGTCAACCAGATTTCTGGGAAAAGTGAATTTCAAAGTATGACTCTAAGGTATGTATCTGGAAGACAGTACAGGAATAGATATATTCACAGCAAAGCATGTTAATGGGTCAAGTATGCAATCATCATGCAGTAACTATGGAGGATTTGCTCTAAGACCCTGCAGATATGAAATCCTCAGATGCTCAAATCCATGCGATACCATAGGGTGCTGTGTGTAAGCACCCTCAGCACACCATCCCAGAGCCTTGCAATCACCCTCAGCACACCATCCCAGAGCCTTGCAATCATCTCCAGATTCCTTAGAACACAATAATATATCCTGAGCCTTGCAAGCAAGTGAAAGATAGGGTCAAGAGTGAAGGAAACTCATGAAATAACAAAATTTGGGGATCACTTTAGTGAGCTAATTATCAAAGGAATGAGACAGACATATTTTTCATGTGACAGTAGTACCATCCATCTGTATCTTCGCCAACAGACTGACCCTGTCAAAGATTATGGTCATCCTGTCTTGGGTTTAAACTTCAAGAAGTAGGATTGGTAGTAACTAGGAATCTCATTCATAACTGTTGGGTTTGAGCCTTAAGGCACTGACCCTCATTTTATAGTGTTTCAGCTTTGAATCCCAACTACAGGACTTCAGTGATTTGAAACACAAGATTTTATACATAAGCAAACAAAGCCCATTTAGTACCTTTCTTAAGACAAAGAAGCTGTCAATGAATGGTGACCTAAAAATCAATTTGTTTATGACAAATATTATAAATGATACTAATGATTAGCATGTCACCAGGCACCAGGTATTTTCCATATATTTACTTCACTAATACTTAAAATAACCTTAGTAAGTAGTTATTGCTATTAGCCTCATTTAATAATATGAAAATGGTTCAGGAGAGATGGAATGGTTGGCTTATGGCCACAGAGTTAGTCAGTGGTAAGGTACAGGTACGGATTGTTCCATCAGTGGCATAGCTTGTATACAGAGCAGCTGTGCTTCAAAGATCCCCCAATTCCTAGTCTTTACTTAGTTTGCTTTCATTTTGTGCATAAAGAAATACTTAATGCACTGGGATTTACCTCCAAGGTCAGGACTGAAGGCTCCCGCACTGTGGGATTCTATGCTTCATTGATGATGGAAGACTTCTTATGGAACGGGTATGTCTAACAGGTAGATATTAACATTCATAATTCTCACAAATTATTTTTCAGCTATATTACACATTAAAAATGAAGTCCTCTGGATTTAGTGATGAATAACATATCAGTTCCTTCCTGCTTATTTATATACATTTGGCAGTTCAAATGTATATAATGTAATCATCGGATCAATAAACAAATGCTTTTTGAAAAATTGAACTTAATGCATTTTAATATTCTATGAGCATAAATTTTAGAGCAATGCCATCCTTGGTGAGGGTAATGCCTTTCAAATTTAGAATTATTTTTTTAGGCTGGAGTGGAAAGCGTTGCATTTGCTTACCATGCCCCATTTAGTTCTTATTATTCTGCCTGCATTTTAGATGATAAAAATGTCACCCGGTTTTTACTGAGGAGCTGTTTCTGTCCCTCAGCATCCACACAAAGAAAAGTCTCACATCATCAGGTCAAAAGGAAGTACTCAGCTCTCCAGTTCATTGTATTCTGGCAAACTGACACATCCATCCATCAAAGCTAGGGTCTCACTCTTTTAGTCCTAAGTGTATAGATTTTTTTTTTTAAAGAAGGAAAAATGCTTTGTGATTTTTGGACACTCTCAGAACTATTTCACTTATTCAAGTATAAAAATATTGTTTCAGTGTTACGAAGTGTGGAGAATGTCTCTGGAAACTTGCGGGACAATTGGAAAGCAAGTTATCAAAGAGACCCACCTTGACCTTTTATAGAAAGCAAGGTTGACTTCCTGGGGTTGTCTTTCACTCATCTGTATTCTAGTGGTTGGGGGCGGGTAAGAACAGATGGCCATGTCTGAGGCTGTACATTAGCTTGTCCACACTGCCCATCTTACCTTCAGAAACTCTTTTTGGAAGGACTGCTAAGAAATTTGTTCAAATTATCTGAGAGTCTCTGTTCTTCAGAAGGTATATCACTCAGCAAATTGACAGAGGGTCTTGGCAGAAAGCCCATTTCTGCTTGCATTAGACTGAGCACACTCTCAGTGTAGACTTGAAGGCTGACCACATTCTGGAACATAGCTTTAAGGGAGACAGCATACATTCCAGGAAGCAATCTCCCTTCTGGGGTGAAGGTGTTAAGACACAGGGCGGACTCTTCTGTTTCTTTTCCGATCTCTTGCTAAGTGAGCCCTCGACTCATAAACTGGGGCTGTGCTACATTAAAGGAGATAAAATAAAAATTCCAATCAGACAGGCTAAAAGTGAGAATGAGTTTTATAACTCACATAGTAATGACTAAGTTAAAAATAATTAACAGAGTGAGTAATATCATCATTTTAGACTTGGAGCGACCTCATGTAGCCTTCAGCTTCAAACCTTCAGTTTCTTAGATGAAGCTGCTTGGGTCTCCGTGACAAAAGATCCAATTAGTGAGTGCTGATGTCAGATGAGCAGTCTTGTTTCTTAGGGTTTTATTGTTCATTCCAATAGTCTTTATATAACATCATGTAACTAAATTTGGTGTCCTTTGACCACGAGTCAGAAATACTTCTGACCACACTGCACCATTTCCCTGAGCAACGCTAAAAGTCTCCATAAATCCCGGCACTATTGCTATTTCATGAATGTGCTTTAATTAAAAGCGTTTAAATGTAACAGCCTAGATTTTTCCAATTTCGTTTAAATGTGCATTCAAGGAAAGCAGTATTTTCTACAAAAAAGAAGTTATCACAGGGCTTGAGGAGCCCCCTCTTTAATGAGGTTTAATCAAGAGTGACCTTGCACAAAACATGATTAGCATGGCTCCATTGCGGCAGGCATTTCAAGGGACTCATCAGAAAGTCCTACGAGGGCCTGGCTTCAAGTCTGAGGATCAGTAATTCTGATTCAAGTCTTCATTCCCATATTTCCTGAAAGTTTCCACCCTGACTTCTGGAGGATTCCATGACCCAGTATTATGTGGATGACGTTTTATAGATGAGGAGAAAGAGCTTTTGCCATAACTTTGAAGACTTTGCAGGACTTAATCACATGTATGGAGGAATCGGGGAACCTGGGATTTATCTTCTCTTCAGAAAATCTAGTGTTAACTAAGTTCATTCTGACCCTATGTGCTTGAAAATGATATCAATACTGGCTCTGCGTTTTGAGAGGCTGAAATAGGGTGTGGCTTCATCAATGGCATGTGTTACTCACAGGGCCAGTTTGATCCCAGTTAAGTAAGGAATGAATTGTAGAGAACCTGTTTTTTGTGGGATTTAGAGCCTTCATTAATGAACCAAATTCAGGGATTTCAAGGATCTTAATGAAGGGAAACATACTGATTGGAAGATATAACTAGAGCTTCAGCTCTTTGTCTAAACTCTTTTGCTCTGGGAATCCATCCATGGTTTTATTGTTATCACTGACTGAGCCTTGGGGAGGGGGGCACTGCTTAGCCCCATCAGCCCTATCAGAAACATCAGCCCCTTCAGAAACACACTCTGAAGTCTCTGTGGTAAAACTGAAATGAAGACATGTTCAACAACTGAGACCCATGAGACCCAATAATAGCTGGCACATTGCAGTCCTTTTCATTTAGAGTTAACATTTACCTACCTAGGCTTGCACAGAAATCTGTAACATGTTTCAACTGAAGTCCATATCCAGTCCCAGACTCATGGAGAAGTCTGAGCTCCCACTTGCCCATTGCCTCTTGTAAAATTTATTTTATTTTATGGGTGTGAGTATTTTACCTATATGTATGTATGTATGCAATATGTCTGTCACCTGCAGAGGCCAGAAGAGGCTGTCAAATGCCCTATTATTGGAGTTATAGAGAGTTGTGAGCTGCCATGTCCATGCTGGGAACCAAACCCAGGTCCTCTGTAAGAGCAGCAAGTGCTCTTAACCACTGAGCCATCTCTGTAGTTTACCCTCTGTTATTTAATCCAACAATTATTGATAATATGGAAGCCCCAGGTGACAAGCAAATGGAAGCTTGATCGAGCTTTGAAGAAAACCCTTTTTGATCCCACTTTTTTAATGATAAAAGTAACCAATCTCTTGAATTACATATAGTTATGCACTATACATAAGCATAGAAATGCAGCATGTGTGTGTGTTTAAAATGAATACCTACTCACATCTTATCTGTCTCTGTTCTTTCTAAAGTATCTATCTTTTCTGAATTTTTCAATTATTCTGCCAAGGAAAAAGCTATATATGAGCTTTTATAAAGATGTCAGTAAGAAAAAAAAAAAGATGTCAGTAAGAAAATGACACTGGTTTATTGAAATATGTCATCCAGTGCATGGCAAAGCTGGTCCAGAATTCTGGTTTCTTGATTCTCTAAGTTCCTGAAATAATGCAATGATCAAAACTGAAGTAGGATCTTTAGTTTCCTTAAAAACTCAGTTATGTTATATAAGCAGGTTTTTGCTTTAATCCCAAGTGTGGTATATGAAACTGTTTGTTCACAGCTGATAATTGCCTCATGAGACACTGGAGAGGAATATGGTCTTTCAGAGCTGCTGTTAGTATAAATAGGAGGTCCCAGAGAGCAAAAACGATTTGAGAATGCTTCAAGAATGCTTTGAAGAAAGAAGACTGCTTGCTGCATTTGCTGGTTTGCTGGTTACCTGGACTGCTGGATATACTGAAGGCTGAAAGAACTCCATAACCCTACCCAGCTAGAAGAAGTAAAGAGATCTGTGTCCCTTTTCCCTTCTGACCTTCTTTCTCTCATACCTAGGGTTAGGGGGTTTGAGGGAGGTAGAGGCTTTATAAAACCCCAAATAAAGCAGAGTTTACAAAACCAGCACCTACACAAAATAGTGGCTTTATTTGATAGATCCAGGGACTAAAGATCAGAAAATGCAAGGTACTTGCTCACATTTACCTAGCACACTGCACAGAGTGGGTCGGATGGGCTTCTAACCAGAAGGCCTGTGTTCTTAACTACCAGACTGTAGTGGGCCTTCACTTTATCCTGAGCTTTCTCTCCCCCTTCCTCTTCTCCTCACTTTTGTCAGCAATGATGAAATAAAAGATTCATGTAAAAAGTTGTTTTCTGTGACTGCTCATCAGCTAATTCCATAGTGTGGAGAAAAGGGGAGAAAATAGTTAGTTAGTTAATTGCTTTGATTGTTTTTCCATAGAATGTCCCAGATGTAATGCAAATAGTTCAGGTACTTGGATCAACATAAAATTAGTGTGCATGAATGGCAAGAGCCCTATTTAGCCTCACTTTATAACTACTCTAAAATGTTTTCTTCTTAAAAGCTTTAGTTCCGACTATGGTTTACTAATTGAGATGCAGTCAATGCCTTTCAGATGTTGTGGGATTTATGCAGCCTTGATCTGGAGGCTTTTTCTCTGACTGTCACATTCTACATTTGTACAGTGAACATCCAGGAGAGACAAGACAAGCTCCCAGAACATAGGACCTGGGATGCTTTCTACCTCACTTTAGCTCTCTCTCCATGATCCTCCGGAAAACACAGTAACACAGAACACAATTTCTACTCTTGCTCCTTTTTCACCCCTTGTTTCCAAACCTCTAATCTCCCTTATACTTGACATCTAAGAAACATGGCAGTTCTCTTGTTCACCTTGTCCCATCATCATTACTGCTAATACACTCTTAGTTACAATGAACATGCATTGATGATAAACTATTATTCAATATGTGAATGTGTGTGCATGCGCCCATGCATACCTGTGTGCATGTTCATACATGCTTATGTGTCTTTGGAGGCAAACATTTGTTTGACTGCTTAACAAATGTTAACTTTATAAATCTTCAGAACAAACAAGTACATGTGTTGGTAATACATTTAAACTGTTTTTAAAATTATGTGTATGTGTGTGTGTGTGTGTGTGTGTGGGCGGGTTATACGTATAAGTGAAGTTGCCCATTGAGGCTAGAAGAGGGAGTTGGATCCCCTGGAGCTGGAGTCACATGCAGTTGTGAACGGCCTAATGGGGATGCTGGGAACTGAATGCACCTCTGTGAGCATCATGCACTCTGAATGGCTGAGCCATCTCTCCAGCCCCCACATTTTGATAGCTAAATAAATATTGTTAATCAAAGAAAGTAAATGGCTGAGTAGAGGAATAGACAGTACAAACCTCCCATCCTCTAGGCACCCTTAATTCTGTCATCACTCTTGTATTTTAAACCCAAGGACATTGCGTGTCTGTGGTTGCTGCATGGGCCAAGGTAGCCAAGCTGGACTTACATAATGGACGAGGCCACTAGGGACCTTTGACTTCTGAAACACATGAATTGTTCAGAATGGATCTAAAGAGACTGTTTTAGAAGATTTTTCTGGGCAAGGGAAACCTGCTCCAAAATTATTCAAAAAAAAAGTGGGTGATATGAGAGCCTGTGAAACATAAGCCAAAGAGAGCCTGGATGGGGCACAGTCATTCCATTACCAAGGCGGAATTCCACCAGCAAAGGGCTCCTAACCCTTTCAGTGAAGTCCACCCTGCCTCCACTTAGCTCAGTTCCCAAATTAAACATCAGGTCTTCTATTTGAGGGCTTGTCAAATTCCGTGTTGATTACTAGTTGTGGTCCGGTTGCCATGAAGAGAGTGGCCTTCAGCATTCCAGGAGAATGATTCTGCCCCTGGAGCATGAGAAAAGCAGACTCAAGTGACACTGGCCCCACACAAGCCTGTCATCATTAAACAGTTCTGTGCATGCATGGCCTAAATCTCCCTTTGCAAACACAACTGGGTGGTTTTCAAAATGGGTAAGAAATGTTCCATTTTAGAAGGCAGATGGGTCTGTGACAGTGCAGATTGTCAACAGGATTTAGACTCAGCTAGGAGATGAATCTCCAGACATACCTAGTGAGGGGTTGGTCAGCTTGGATTAAACCCTTGGCATGCTCATGAAGGAAGGTCTTGGTTGGCTTAATTGAGGTGGGAGACACTCCTGAAAAGGAACACAGCTGGCCACATTTCAGTCAGACAGCAGGGAGATGAATGCTGGTGCATGCCTCCTTTTCGTTCAGTCTCTACCTGAGGTACAGGGAACGCTCCTACTCACATTCAGGGCAGGAATCCACATCTTCCTGACACCTGTTTGGAAATGTCCCCCAGACTCACCCAGAAGTGTGTCTCCTGGGCAACTCTCAATCCTGTCAACTCAAAAGAATAACTTGTAGCATAGAGATACACAGTGACTCCTCTCAGCTCTCTATCTGAGTGCTGCACTGGGGAAAATGGGAGTCACTTAAGGCCTAGGGGCCTGGAATTACCTACAGGCTCATTCCCTTGCATTCTCACATGTAGATGGCAAGGACTGGATCACCGAGCTTACTTGTGTAGAGGTTTATGTAGTTTGGTTCTTTATGTACAGTGGACCATTTGCTGGAGCTGGCTTACTGTTTCAGAGGTTTAGTCTATTATCTTCATGGCAGGGAGTATGGCAATATCAAGGCAGACATGGTGCTGGAAAAGGAGCTGAGAGTTCTACACCTGGATTGACAGGAAACAGGAGAGAATGAGACACATTTCGTCCAACAAGGTCAAACCTTCCCCAACAAGGCCACACCTTCTGTAACACCATTTCCTATGGACCTATGGGGGCCATTTTTATTTAAACCACCACAGGAAAGCTATTAGACATAAATACTGTTGTTAATATTTTATTATAACATGAGAGATATGTCATGGTGGTTTTTGTTTGTTTGTTTGTTTTGGTCAATACTAAGTTTGCCCATTTGGCTTGACTAGAGATCTTTCGGTAACTCCATTCTAGAAATATAACATCCCTTGTCACAAGAGCCTCTTTATTTCTGTGACTCATAATTTGAAGTGATCAGGCCTGGGTCAAGGGATGTCCAGGGAGCTGGCTAAAGCCTTATTTCTAGTTGTGTCTATGAGGATGTTTCTGGAAGGAATTAGCATGTGAACATGTAAATCAGTAGACTAAATAAAATAGATTGCCTGCTCTCTCCAGTGTGAGTTGGAATCATCTAGTTCCATGAGGGCTTGAACAGAACACAAAAGCAAGGAAGAAAGAGTCAAAGCTGACTGCTTGAGTTGAGACAGTGTTCTTTCCTTTAGATTGTGTTCTCAGGGATTTTGGTTCTGAATTGTCTACACCTATGCTGGAGTCTATAGCACTTGCTCCTGGCTTTCTTTTTTGCTACCTCCAGTGGTTTTTCTGGATACGCAGCTTCTGAGAACTAGTCAGTTTATATACTATGGTATCACATAATGAAGACCTTCACCTACACACATGTACATGTATGTGTAAAACCTTCTCTCATAGACACTCTCTTTAACTTGACTAAAAAAACCTTATGAGTTAATGTTTTGCTTTTCTTCTTTCTTTTCTGATCTTTTGATGTAACACTATGACAGGATAAATCCCCCCCCCAACTCAGCATCTTACTAGCCGTTTTCTAAAAATTTTTGAAGTGATGTCAAATGATCACACATTTAGCCAAAACAATTTGAGAATGGGTCTCTTTTTGGTTGTTATTGTTCATTCTTTTTCTGGATCCATGTAGACTGTGTAGACTGAAGCAGCTGAAATAGGAGAAGATTCATTCATGGGAAGGAAGTGCGGATGTGGAGCCTAGTTTTGGAAATTCTGAGTTTGAGATACTGTGGACAGCCAAATGGGTATGTTCATTATGTGCAATTTGATGTGTGGGTTTGGACCTTTAGCGAAAGTCCCAATCCAAGCCTTCTAGCACATACGTGGCAGTCACTAGACCTTGATTTCTGTGGGCTGTGGCAGGCTGGTGGGGCCCTGTGGAGAGGTCAGTGGAGGGTAGCCTGGAACCTGTGTGATTACGCTGGAGCTTGGGGGACAGGGAAGCTGTATGGTGACTCCAGTTCAGCAATGCACGCTTGATTGCATCTGAGATTTGTTAATAGGTGCCTGAATATACAGGGTGTATGTGTGGATGCGACAGTGAGGCCCTTCTGACATGTGAAAGCTATCACAAAGTGTTGGGGCATGAAACATGGGCAAACAGCAAAGCAGGGTTTGCCATTGGTATCCCATCTCGCACTCTAGCCAGTCTTGATGCCGCAGTATTGCTGGCAGGAAAGAGCCCATTCCCCAATGTTTTAATGTAGATCAAAGTCAGGTAGACTGATGACTAAACTAATGATGGGAACATGGCTTTCAGAGCAAAGACAGGAAAACATCATAACGCTCCAGTGATTTGTTCAGGCCTGGCAAATCTTAAATTATTCACTCTTCTTATTACTTGCCAGCTCTTCCCTCTGACATCCTACTTTGCTGTTTCTCTCCTCTGGATTCACCAGAGCCTAGCTTCTATCACCTGCGGCATTTAAAGTAGTCCTCGGATCTTTGGCCCTATCAATTATTTAAAAAGCAATGGCAGAGCCAACATGTCAAGGCTTCAGATGCACAGGTATACTCTGTTTTCAGTGTGTTCTTTGTCATTCCCCTCACGACAGCCTTGCTTCCCCTGATGCTCCCTTTCCCCCTCTACATTCTCAGCACTCACCAAGCTGAATTCTGGAGGTGAAACAATTCCTGTCAGAAGGAAACAAGGAAGCATCCTTATCAAAAATAAGACTACTTTTATTCACAAAACAACTCCAAATATCAGATTAGGTTTTATCAATGAGATGCTCTGGTGCAGTAAGCTGAGGCTGTTTTCGCAATTCAAGAGAATCTGGGAGCATGCACACCTTAAAACAGAGGTGCAAGTGCTGGGCTTGCACCTCTGTGGTAGTGGGTTTTTCTCATATGCATGAGGTCCTGGATTCTAGCCTTGACATTGAAAAATCACACACAGATACAAAACAAAAACCAGGGGTATTGACTGTTACCCACCAAGTTAACTTTTGATGGGCATGCCTTTTAAAATTTACCTCATGGCATATACACTTTTGTGTATGATCAGACACATGTAATTATCAAGCACTTGCATAATACATACCATAGAACCAAGCTGTTGGTCTTAATCAGTGTCCTATTGTTATGAAGGGAGACCATGACCGTAAGAAACATTTAATCGGTACTTGCTTACAATTTCAGAGGTTTATACCACCATTCTCATAGCGGGGAGCGGGGTCGCATGCAGGCAAACTTGGTAGCTAAGCCTTCTACATCCAGATCTGAAGGCATCAGGAAGAGAGACCCTGAGTCTGGTATGGGCATTTGAAACATCAAAGCCCACCCCTAGAGATACTTTCCTCATTAAGGTCACGCCTACTAATACTTCCTAATAGTAACACTTCCTGGTGACCAAGTATTCAAATTTGTGAGTCTATGGGGACCATTCCTATTCAGACCACCACAGCATGTTTTGTTGCAAATATTTTCTCAGTTTGTATGGCTGTGGGTTAGAGCTTGTTTGTGTGTTTGTTTTGGTGCTCAGGATAAAAGACAGAGTTTCAGGCATGCTGTGTACACACTCCACCATGGGTTTACACCCCAAACAGTTTTTACATGTGAACACTCAGAGGCACATGATTTTGAGAGACCAGGAAGGGCATGATAGACAGTTCTCTTACGGTTATAGTCATAAGAGGTGGGGCAAGATTATAATCAGATAAGGCTCTGTGGTTGATGATTTTAACTAGCACGTTACACAAATACTGTCAGTTTGGGACCTTCCCCTGACTCACTACAAATGAGAAATGTCAGCAAGTGAATCCCAAAAATGTTTCTCTCTTTAAGAGCACAGTGTCTGCTTCTTGATCACCACTAACGTTGGTATGGATCATTAATCACTTGTGTGCCTATCAAATGGGTGTTGTGGTGCAAATATTTTAAAAATAACATTCTGTTTATACACTGGTGATCCCCAAGGCAGGTTGATTCAGTATGAATGACAGTTATTTGAACAGTAGTAATGCAGAAAACTATTCTTTTATCTGTGTGACTCCACTAAGGTTCCCATGTGCATAGCAGAATAGTTCTGTACACAGTGGTTAGTGTTGTTTCTTTTGCTGTACTATACTTTGTGGTAGATTAAAGATGGTCAAGTATAGGCAAAGGAGATGGCTCAGCGTGTCAAATGGCTACCCTGTAAGACATGATGCCTTGGGTTTGGATCCTCAGTACCCATGTGAAAGCTGAATTCATTGGTGTGCATCTGTAACCCAAAAACTGTGGGAGTAGAAATAGGTAGACTCCTATTAGAAATAGGTAGATATCATTAGCCAGCCAAAACAATAGGCCCCAGGCTCAGTGAGAGACCCTGCCTCAAAGTGAAATGTGCAGAGTGATAGAGGAGGGAACTCACTATCTACCACTGACCTGTGTACCTTCAATCACACATGCACACTCAAGAATAATTATACACACATATATACACACATACACACACATGAGGCACAGAGACAGAGATATTCTTTGACATATTTCCCACCAAGAGGTAGCCAGTAGCAACTCTTCTTGGACATGGTTGATTTCTAGGATTGTTTCGATGCACATATTTTGGCAGTAGTGAGCTAAGCTAGTGTTTGAGTAAGGTTTCTTTTTTTTTTTAAACTTATTATTGATTTTTTGTGAATTTCACATCATGCACCCCAATCTCACTCCATATATGCCTTCAACCCTTGCAACCTCTGCCCCCAAAAGAAAGCAAAATAAACAAAAAAGAAAAAAGAAAAAAATTCTCATCATGGAAGCTGCAGTTTGTCACAGGGTACCCCATGGTATACCCTTTTTGTCTGAACATCTTTATTTGCAAATGTTCTTTGCCATGAGTCATTGGTCTGGTTCAGGGCCTCTGACTTCTGCTACCCCATCAATCCTGGCTCTTCACTGGGGCTGCTCTTGGATATCCTGTTGTTGCTCTGTGTCATGGAGACTTTGCAGCTTTGGATCTGTAGGACCAGCCCCCTTCATACACTCCAGCAGTTCATAGATTAGATAGACATTGGTTTGGGCCAACTCAAAGCCCTGGATCTGGGCCTGGGTGGCAGCTGAATTGGTCAGCCTGACAGTTCTCTGAGCTCACTCTACCAGGGCCAGCTCTCCTGCAGTGCCCAGGTGAGGTGTGGGGACAGCTCTCTCTAGAGGGCAGCTGCCGAGGTGGGGGACAAGCAGCTCTCCCATACATATGCCATAGGGGCCAGTGTTTCTTCTACCTACCCTGGTTAGGGGTGGGGCCAGCTCTCCTACTCAAGTTTAGAGATGTGGGGTGTGTGTATAGCCTTTCATTTCCTGACCTATAGCACATACCCATGGCAGACTGTCATTTGTAAGAAATCACAGTTCCTAGCTCTAGCTTTGATAGAGTTCAAGTCAGGTCCATATCCCGAGCTTTACTGTTAACATGGTGACAGATGGAGAAGCCAATGAGCATCTCTCAGTTGTTCTCAGAAGCAAGAGGAGATGCTAGTGTGAGGGCTGTTTTAATGGTGCACTGGGCAAATAGAAGGAGCAGGGCATGTGGGGTACAAGGCGTAAGCTGCTGCACAAAGTAAGCACGAGTTCTGAGTATCCCAGACAACCATCCAGGCTTTGTTGAAAGTGATGCTCACAGAATGTAAGGGAGGCATGTTAAACTGATTAAACACTTATCAGGAATGAATTAATTATTAAAGCAAAGTTACATTTAGAATGAGACAATTGCTTGACCAAAGATACTGGTGTCTTGGAGATTCTGGTCCTCGGCTGAGATACTTTTGAAGAGACTTGCTTAGGCAGCTGTGTACCCTATGGCTCTCTGGAATCCCTTCCCCACTAGTGTATCCTAGACTACCCTACCATAACCACTGCTTGGAGGAGCCTCACACAGGCTGGAACCCTGAACGGAGAGCTTGCCAAGCTCCAGTGAAAGCGAGGAGTTGTTTATTGTGTATCTATGTGTGGGTATGTGCTGGTGTGTGTGGTCAAGATTAATACAGGAATCTGTATTTAGATTGCTATGTAATTGGGTATGTAGGCCATTTCCATTTAATATCATTATTGGCATAGTTGGATGGAAATCTATCACCCTACTACATGTTTATAGTTCCTTTTGTTGTTCCTTCAGCCCTCTTTTTCCATCTGCCTTTGAAATTTATTTTAAATTCTATTTTGTCTCCATGCTTGTCTTGGCCCTTATGTGTTATTTTAAGTATATAACTCTTAAACCTACTACCATATGGCTTTGAATAGTACAGTACCATTCCATGTATGACACATTTTTTATTATTTTTATTTTTAAAGATTTTAAAATCAATGTTAAATTACATGTTTGTATGTATGTATATATGTATATATGTATGTATGTATGTATGTATGTATGTATGTATGTATGTATGTATAGTGACAGGTTATACACACATGGGTGTATTCTTCATGGAGTCCAGAAGAGGATGATGGACATTCGAGCTTTCTGGAATTGTAATTATAGGCAATTGTGGGCCACCCTGATGTAGGTGTTGAGGACTAAATTCAGGTCACCTGCAAGAGCAGAACGTGCTCTTAACAGCTGGGCCATCTCCTCAGCCCCTCCTGCACGAATATGAACACACTGTGTTTAATTCATCTCCCCTGTTTTTTGCAGCGCTGCTATGTGTATTTACCTTTGTGTGTATATAATATATCACTGTAATTTTTGTTTTAAACAGGAAGTTATTTTTTAAATAATGAAAGTTAAGGAAAAATGTTTCCTTAGTTTGCTTTATTGCTATAATTTATAGTGGTTTTCATTTCCTTCTGTATATTATACAATTCTGACAGAATGACTTCCTCATATTTTTCTTATATCCTGATGGCAATGCAAAGATTTACAAGTTGAAAATGAAGGAAGTGGGGGAGGGGGGAAGGAAGCCGGCTGGCTTTATATAGTGCTTTGTATATATAAAATGGATGACTATACCTTGTATTACTAAGCACATTTTTTGAAGTCTTGGGTGAGGGTCTTTATTAACCTAGCTCCTGCCTATTGTAACATGCATATACATTTTTATATAATTATTGGATCAATCTCATGGAATGCCATTCTTGTTACATTTGCACAGCAGTGGCCAGGATACCCATGGAACACCTGAAGAGAGGAAGAGCTTGTCTCACAGTTTCAGAGGGTCAAATCCATATTCCCAGCACTTGTGAGTGTTTAGCAGAAGAGTTACTTCTGGCAGATCAGAAGGGTAGGGAAGGGCAGGAAGGGGCCAGCCAGGAGCAGGGCAGTCTGAGGGTTTGTCCCAGGGGCCTTCCTCCAGTCAAGTCATTACCTCCTAAGGGTCCTCAGACCTCCAAAAACAGGGCCACCAACTGGGGACTCGGTTCCACAATGCATGGCACTTCCGGGAAGATTCTTTCATATCCAAACATGTATGGTGGGTGTTACTCATTTTACAAATCTCAAGGCTTAGGACTCTGGTTCTGGAATATTTAGCTAGGCTTTCATCCATGTTTTCAAGCTTGTGCCTAAGAAGCTCCAAAGACATCATTGTTTCCTTTTTGCCAGCAAGGAGGTTTAGGCTTACAACCACGCAGATGCTACAAAAGAAAGAAGACATGGAAGTAGCTGGACAATAAGTGTTTCAATGTTGAGTTTTGTGCTGATTAATCCAATGGCTCAAGGTAGAATCCTCATGTCACCCACCCTCTCTAAATTCCTCATGGCATTTTATACAATATCTAACTCGGAATGGAGCAAGTAAGTGCTTAGTGAATACAAAACAGTCAAGAGTGAGAGGAGGGCATGCATAATGGGGGACAGAAGCAAGCAAGAGATTGCGATTATAGCTGAGACAGACACAGAGAAGGGAAGTCTGCATTTATACGGTATTTTGGGATAAGAAATGAATTTCCTTTTCTGTGCTGCCAGGACATGGGTTTTAATTTGTGGGAGTCATATGCTGCAGATGTTGCCATTCCTCCTCTGGTCAGATCACCATGACAAAGGCACTGCCTGCTCTATAAATAGATAGTTAGATTGATTTCACATCCTGCTCTGCTTCTCTGACTGCTTGCCTGGTGTGACATCAAGATCGATGAGTGATTCCATCCACCTCGAGTGCACAGACGCTCCGCACTCTCTTCTGGAAGATGACAATCAGGCTCATTAAATTCCACACAAAGGAGCTTCAAAGACTTCTGTCCTATCAGAGAAATTGAACCAAAGCCCATTACCAAGGCATCAAAGGGAATGAATTTAACCAGCCTTCAGCCCACACCCATTGTTAGAAAGACAATTTGGAATTTGCTTTGCCTGCTGGGATCAGTGCTCCCTGGGACTCCAGCAGCCAGAGCTGTTGTTAGGGAAAATCAAGTACGAGAGAGCTTTTTGCTACACACTTCCAGGTTTCCATATTCAGGGTCCAGTCATGTATCTGAAACTCCTTCCTTCTTTTTACTCCCTCCGATCTCTCACGTGTACTCTTTCCCCTCTCGAAATCATGGCCTGTTTTTCTTTAGTTGTTCTTGTTCCATATATATATATGTAATGTATACATATATGTATGTATACATGTATATATGTATACATTACATATATATTATATATTATTACATATATATACATATATAATATATATGAATATATAAATACAAACTGTTCAGCTTATTTTAGCGTTAGCTGTATGTATCTGTTTTCAGGGCTGACCATTTGGTATTGGGTAACCACCTGGTAGGTTCTTCTCTGGGGCGAACTATTTCTCCTGTTATCTGCTTTCCTTAGCAGCCTATAGTTCTTTGTCTACTAGAGGGGGTTCCATTTCTTCCATTGCTTCCACGTTATTCCAGAGATGGATGGAATAGATGTCTAGTTTATCTATTCCAATAGCTGGATGGATGTCTATTCCATCACTGAATTCTTGAGCACTGACAAGTCAGTGGGTTATCCTGAAGCTCACCTTTTCTGGGGTGTTTGAGACTAGACTGCTGTGACAAAGGACTGGGTCAGAGCTCCAGCTCAGCTACCCTTGAACTTTTACCGCCTTTTCCTAAGCTTTAGTTTCCTTGCCTGTGAATAGTCAATAGTACCATGTATCTATCAAGTAGTTGTGAGCACCGTGGTGGTTTCCAGATCACACAATAATGATAGGAATGGCAAGCTAATCTCACAGTGTTATGAATGCCAAATGCCAGAAACACCTGGAAACATATAAATTGTCCAGGTGACACCCTCCTTAACTGAGAATGTTGAGTGTTTAATTAAGGCATCTAATATGTTCATCCAGTTAATTCACATTTGTTGTAGATACAATATTCAGAAAAATAATTTCTACTGCAGCAGCAACAACTGTCAATATTGACACCTCCGTCCACCTGAAGCTAATCTTCTTTGTTTCAGGGATTTCACATTGATATGAGTGTTCAGAACTGATGCCATGCCTCATGTTGTTCTTCAAACCTGGCAAATTGAAGAAGTGAGAGGGGAGGCTTTAAAATTTTGTGCCAAAGAATACCAAACTTTTAGATTTTCCTGCTATTCTGGACCCTGATCTTGTGTGGCAAGTCTCTTGTTCTGGACATTTTGTTGCTAATCTGTCAGTGTTTCTACACTATGCTCACTTTGCCTCTAGACAGTCTGCGAACTTTCACTGGAAAATGGACACATCATGGAAACGACAGTGGGGAAAACTAAGTCTCATTTAGTATAGGAAAACATGTCTCTAACCAGAAGCCGAGAGGCTGTGAATGCTGGCATCCAGAATGGAGAGTGGTAAGGTAGCAATTGCTCAGTTATCAAGACCTGTCTGTGTCACACCAAATAACTTCCTACTAGCAATCAGGACCACATATACAAAGGACCTAGGAAGGCAGAACACATAGGATTTGTTCAGAGGAGCATAGGGAATGGTGTTTTTTTTCTTCACTGCGTTGTGAAGCTCACAACGAAGTTCACGTGAATTGTCTGACATTTGGATCATGAAGGTCACAGGAATCAGGGAACTGATGTGGCATAATTCAATCTGTGAGGTTTTTCAACTCAGGGGATAAATATAGAGGTACAGCAAGGAGCTTTGAATGTGAAAGAATCTGAATTGCCAAGAACTGAGGTACAAGTGTGACTCTGCTTCTTTAAAAGGTGGAGCTTTCAGTGCCAAAGCCCCAGGGAGAGCTTTTTTGTAGAATGGATCACTAATCTCAGTTCCTTCTTTCCTTAACTTGTGGGGGAGATAGTGATTGGGCTCATCCTTGGCAAGGATGAATAGAAGACATGGTGCACCTAAATGCAGGTGGGAGAAAGAGGCTGGAAAAACAAGGATAAACTGATGGTTAATATGCCCTGTCACCTTGTCTAGACTTAAAACCACCCAGAAGATGCACCTCTGGACATCTCAGCAATGAGGGGTTTCCACAGAGGCTTAGCTGGAGAGGAAAGACCTACCTTGAATGTGGACCACAGTAGCCCAGGGGCTTAGATCCTAGACTAAATACAAAGGAACAAAGGAGAACATGAGTTGAGAACAGTTTATCTCTCTGCTTCCTGCAGATGCAATGTTACCTAAGCACCTCCTCCTCTCACTGCTGTGCCTTCCCCTCCAGGTGGAGTGTCCCCTTAAACCAATGAGTCCAATCATACCCATCCTTTCCTTGTTTGCTCTTGTTGTACATTCAGTTGCAGCAACAAGACAAGTCACAGCGCAGTGATGGTGTTTAGCCCGGGAGAGAGAACCATCTGTGATGGGCATTAGCTCATCTTTAACTTGAACAACCTCCTGTGGAAGTCACTACAATTTCTCTTCCCCAGATGCTCACAAAGGTTGGTGACTTGCCAAGGTCATGTAAGTGCTGAAAAGCAAAGCCACACAATCCAGCTGTGTCAGAGGGAATCTCTAATGTTATGCTATCTGTCAGGCCTCCAGGCCATTATACTGTGAGTACGGTTTAGCCCTGGAGCATTTTTCATTTTTCTATCTGCTATTTAGATTACTTTCTCTACAGTATGGGTAGATGTTCTGATCATTCTTCTTTTCCAGATGCCTTCCTTCTCCAAAATCCAGAAGAGGGAGAGAGAGAAGGAGGGGGAGAGATGGAGGGAGAGGGAGAGAGAGAGAGAGAGAGAAAGAGATAACACTGTAGGCATCTTGCAGAATTTTGTAAAGGTCCAGCTTCTTGTGTAAGACATGCCTTTTCATTATCCATGCATGTCCCATCCACATTAAGCCCTCACTGGAGATAGCTCTGGAGACTTCAGGAAGCGAGTCCTTGGTGCTAGAAGAGACACGAAGTAGCTCTGTGAACTTCTGTGGCCATGAAATGATCGTGGTCTGGACTTTTATTAATATGTGATTTTCCCAGACACCCATCTGGGCATTTGAATCACTCCCTATTTGTACCAACTCTCCCAGCTATATGTAGTACATTGTTCTGGGTTAAGGGAGTAAAACATAGCACTCCTTATAACATGACCTTCTTAAGAGGAATGTGAAAGCTGTATCAGCCTGAGCCAAGTCTGAAGGTCTAGAGGGGAGAGTTCTACCAGTCATTTATTTGTTTCTTATTTGTATGCCTCTAATAACTGCATAATCATAAATATAAGCTCATTTTCCTGTATGTCAGCTGTATTATAATATCCACTGTTGTTTTTTTTTTTTTTTAAGGTTTCTGATGGAGCAATTATGTCCTAATTTGTGTGGATTGTGTTCTTACATCGGTCTTCAGAGATCTGGGTGTCCATAGCCTTACTTGTTTTTTACTTGAACTTGGACCTGTGATTGGATCTGCCTGTCTCTGTTGTCTGGAATACTCTTCACGATAACGAGAGAGGTCCAGGAAAATGAGTGCTGCTGTTTTGGAAGCAGCCACGCTGGGGTGGGCGTCTCAGAAGGCAGGCCTCTCAGGGGTGGGTGCCTTGAAGGGTAGGGCTCAGGTGTCTCAGGTTGTAGCTGAGGCAGAACTGGTGCCTCAAGTGGAAACAGCAGTTGGGGGGTGGGTTACAGCATATCAGATCTCTAGCTTTTGATAATCATGGAGTCCAGGTCCTGGGATTGTAGTTTTTAACTGCTACACATTCTCATAGTTTTTCATTAAATCACAGAGATAAAATGATTCACAGAAAATTAGTAAAATCAACGTCTGTGTCTGAATGGTGCTTGCAGAGACTATCACCCCTATTCTAAAATATACCCTCTCCCCTAAGTTATCTCCACCTTTTCCCCATAATGACAACAAACAAGAGTAACACACTGTTTAATTCAGTCCTCAATGTCATGTTGACATTACATTGTATGTGGCTACAGAGATGCCCAGTTATGTGTGCTGGAATGTATGCTGTCCTTGCAGAGGACCTGAGTTCAGTTCCTAATACCTACGTGAGATGGATCACAGATGCCCGTAACTGCAGCTCCAGGGATTTGATGTCTTCTTCTGTGCCCATAACGACACATACACAAACACATACATTCAAATAAAACCACTTGAAAATGGAAACATTCTATATGAACATTCCATAGCTTTCTTTTCTACCACTCACCTGTTAATAGACATGCGGGTTGTTTCCATCTGCTTTAGTTCCTTTCTTGTTGCTGTGATAAAATAACGTGACAAAAACAACTCACAGGACAAAAGGGTTTATTTTGACTCACAGTTCCAGAAGGATACAGTCCACCCTAGGGGGAAGATGCAACAGTGAAACAAGAGGCTGGCTGGTCAAATTACATCAGTGTTCAGGAATCTGAGGGTGAACAAGATGCGGGGCAGAGCTAAAAAGCCTCAAGGCCAAGCCATAGTGACCTACTTCCTCCTATAAAGCGCCACTCCATCCCCTACAAGTTACAAAACCTTCCCAAACAGCGCCACCATCTGTTAGGAGGTGTTCAGACATGTGAGTCTACGGGAAACATTTCACATTCGAACTCTCCACCAGGTTTTGATTATTATTAGTTAAGGTGTATTCATGCAGAAATCTTCTGTGTGAACACATGATTTCGTTTTTTTTTTTTCTTAAATAAAACTTACAAGTAGAATTCCTAGTTTATATGACAGGTGGGTTTTTAATTTTGTAAAATCTGCCAAACACTTTTCCAGAGCACATGTGCCAACTTGTACTTCCACCAGCGAAATCTGAGAGTTCCAGGTGCACCATGTCCTCATCAACACTGAAGACTGCCAGGCCTTTCATTCTGAGCCAGTGTGATTGACACATCACTCAGCAGTAACAAAACAGCAGCTACTGAGTCACTACCGTTCATCCTGAGAAATAAAAAAGTAACATTCAAACAAGCACTGCCAGCAAACAGTAACTTGCAGTATCAATGCACAGAGAGCTCACCGCTTCTTTTAAACTTAGTGTTTCTTCCTCCCCGCCCCCGAATGAGTTTAAGTTTCAGACGCCAATCTTTTTTTTTTCATTTTTTTTATTAGTTACAGTTTGTTCACTTTGTATCCCAGCTGTAGCCCCCTCCCCCATCCCCTCTCAATCCCACCCTCCCTCTTCTTTTCCTATGCCCCACCCCCAGTCCCATGATAGGGGAGGTCCTCCTCCCCTTCCATCAGATGTCAATCATGACTCTGTCCTTTCCAGCTTCATGTGTAACCTCCACCAAGTTAGTGAGCTTCCCTCAGCCTCATCATCAAAGCAGGCCACTATTATTAATGATAGCATATTACTAAGATCAATTTAGATAATAGAAGTGAGTAGAAGAATATGTTAGGGATTCAACTTATGAGAGAAGTAATAATTATTACCATCATTTCAATAGACCAAAGCAATCATGAAGACTGGGGCACAGCTCAGTAATAGAGCCTTTATCTTGCATACGGAAGGCCTTGAGCATGAAGAGTGAGGAGAGGGGAAAACAAAGATGGCGGTAGCTGCTGACATCCGCTGCAGAGCTCCAAGGACTCTGAGAGACCCAAGGAGGCTCCAGAGAGTGATGCGGTGATGGAAAAGAAATCTGCAGAGCCATGAGAAAAAAAAAAGAGGCAAGAGTAAGAAGAAGAGAAGGAAGAGGAGGAACAGGGGAGGAGACATGCCCCGTGCAGACATCTTAGATGCTACAATGGAGACACAGATAAACAGGCCACTTGGGGTAGGTGCCCACACCTTTTTGAGTCAGTAAGTCTAGGCACAAGGGCAGGGAATAGATACAGGAGGCTCTTCTCAGAAGATCATGGCAAAGCCTAGCATCTACAGATGAGCACTGTTCAGTTGTTAGAGGATCCGTAGGACGAGACTTCAATCCATGTAGATTCCCTTTCCAGGGAATAAGAATCTGAGAAGGAGACTCAGATTCTTGTGGAATTGGTTTTCTTTATTAATGGTGCCTAATGGCCTGTAATTAAGGCACAACTTGTTAGCTAAACCAACAATTAGCATTTGTTTGAAGTGCAGAGGGAGGATAATGAATGACCTCATTCAGCAGTTTTTCCTTCTTCACTGGCTTGAGCAAGTGGTAAAGCAGTGGTTGAGTTTCAGTGCCTGCCAGCCTGTTTTCTCGCTTTTCTCCCCTTTTTCCTTCCTGATTCCCTGTTATCCTATTTTTCTTCTCCTCTGCTCATTACCTGTGCTTACACACACACACACACACACACACACACACACACACACACACACACACCACACCAACGAGAGAGAGAAGGATAGAGAGCGAATGGAATCTTCAACTTGCATGGAATCAGCTCCTTTTACCAAACAGTTAAGGAAATTGTCCAACATTCAAACTTGTTGCACAGCTTTTAACACATCTCCATCTTTACCATAACTTCAGGGTTAGTATCAAAATGAATTCACAACTGGAGTGGGTGAGGATGGGTAGGGAGTTATGCGAGTCCAACATTGGGCAGGACTTGTCTAGAGGGCAAAACACTAGAGAAATAGGGGCAATCTGAACAGTTTTCAGAGCTTAGTATGAGGTAGATTCTGGGTTGTCAAGAGATGCTTATTTCTAAGGTAGACAGACATGGGATGGGTAGGTGGATAGTTAGAGGTAAGCAGAGAGAGACGAGAGGCTGTCTTGCAAGGGATTGCGAACCTGTGGCAGAGTTTGGTAGGTATATCTAGCTTCATAGTTTTCATAGTCTGCTAAAACACAGGCAAAGAGGCAGGGCATCTTGGGGGTGGCATGTGATTCACGGGTTGCCAAGCTTTTCTAAGCCATCCAACTTTGGCATTGTTAAATAGGAGGCATTTTGTTACAGGTGCTTTACAGGTGCTCATAGCTGGGGGTAGGTAATTATCAGATTGTACACACTGCATGTTACAGATAAGAAAGACTGACCAAATGAATAGATATTTTGAGGATTTAGGGGGAGAAGGCTAGGATTTCTTTGTATCTATATCTTCCATGAGAAGAAAATCATCACTGTTTAGATATTGTTGGAAGTAGCTGGGCTACTGTTGAACTCAAGATGTGGATATAGAGAAAACCCATATAATTAGGCATAGAATAGATGCTTCTCATTACCATTTTTTCCTGATGCTTCTTTTATTATTATTATTATTATTATTATTATTATTATTATTATTATTATT
>NW_026585644.1:21326734-21337500 GCF_907164565.1 Psammomys obesus
TTATTATTATTATTATTATTATTATTATTATTATTATTATTATTATTATTATACACTTTATTCACTTTGTATCCCCCCATAAGCCCCTCCCTCCTCCCCTCCTAAACCCACTCTCCCTCCCCCTTCTTCATGCATGCCCCTCGCCAAGTCCACTGATAGGGGAGGTCCTCCTCTCTTTCCTTCTAATCTTAGTCTATCAGATCACATCCGGAGTGGCTGCATTGTCATCTTCTGTGGCCTGGTAAGACTGCTCTCCCCTCAGGGAGGAGGTGATCAAAGAGGAGGCCTATCAGATTGTGTTGGAGGCAGTCCCTCTTCCCATTACTATGTAACCCACTTAGACACTAAACTGCCATGGATTACATCTGCGCAGGAATTCTAGGTTATCTCCATGCCTGGTACTTGGTTGGAGTATGGGTCTCTGGGAAGACCCCTGTGTTCAAATTTTCTAGTTCTGTTGCTCTCTCCTTGTGGGGTTCCTGTCCTCTCCATAACCTACTATTTCCCACTTCTTACATAAGATTCCATGCACTCTGCCCAACAGTTGGCCATAAAGTCTCAGCGTCTGCTTTGATAGTCTGCAGGGCAGAGCCTTTCAGAGGCCCTCTGTGGCAGGTTCCTAGGTTGTTTCCTGCATGTCTATGGCCATACCACCCTGAACGCGCCCGATCTCATCTGATGCTTCTTAAAATCTCCTCTATGCTCTATTATTGATCAGCTGGACAGTTAGAGGATAATCTATGATTAACGTGTAATGTTTGAAGGAAAGTATGTGGAACTGTTCACCATAATTTATGCTTAGTCTGAGTTCTTTTTCAGTGTTGCTGAAGTTTCATATTAAAATAAACCTTCCTAGAGTGCATATGTATTGTGAGAAAAAGAGAGAAAGGAAAAAGGGAGAGGAAAGGAAGTGAGTCAAAGGAAGAATAAAAACAAACTTTGATTTGAATTCAAAACTTGAATTTGTCAGTTATTGATTAGTAGTGGGGAGTTTTCAACTCCTCTAATTTTACTTTTGCTTGCTTGTGGAATAAGGGCATAAACATCATGTTTTTATGCTGGGAGGGAGTTTATAGTCATCCAATGTAATAGGGTCAACTCTATAGTAGAATGCTATGATTAGAAGCCCATAACAGATACTTGTTTTGTTTTGTTTGGCTTGGACTGAACTGTGTTAGTTACCACCATCCTTAGTTGGAATATTGAAGCAGTCAGGGCATGAAAGAAAAATCTTCAAGGCTGATGTCAGGCTTTTCTGATGGAGCCTTACACAGGACAACAGAATACAACACAATCTTATAACAGGGTCATAATATAATCCAGCCCCAGTGACTATTGCTTCACCTTTGCCAAGTTTTACTGATTGGAAGTCAGTCACAAGTTCCACCTACGTGCAAGCAGGACGTTGTGTAAGATCATTGCTCACCAGGGGCATTTCAGAATTCTGCTTCCCATTATAGGTAGGGGGAGATTTCTTTTAAAATATCTCCAGAGAAAGACTGAAATTTCCCTACCCTCAGTGTGTGTATGCTCTCAAGTAATTCTTGATCCTCCTTTGGAAACCATGACTGAATGAAAGGATGAAAGGCCAAGTTCAGAGTCAGAAGAGTGAGGTTAAGAATAAACATTGTTTTCTAAAACTTTATAGTTTTTTTTTTATAGTTTTTATAAACCACATGAGATAAAGGTGGCTTGGTATAGCCATAAAAATAGACAGATCAGTGGAATAGAATAGAGGACCCAGAAATAAGCTTACCAAGTTATATCTACCTAATTTTGACAAAAGGAGCAAAAATATGCAGTGGAAAAAAGGAAAGATAACCCACTCAACAAATGGTGCAGGCAAAACTGGGTGCCCACCTGCAGTAGAATGAAATTAGATCCATATCTTTCACCTTGCATAAAATAAAACAAAATGTATCAAAACCCATAAATTAAAACTAGAAATGCTGCAACTGCTACAGGAACATCAGGAATATTCCTCGAAACACTGAGGTAAGTCAGAACTTTCTGAACACAACATCAACAGCACAAAAAAACAGGCCTCAGGACTCAACTGATGGAATGACATTACATTGAAATATTTCCGGACAGCAACAGAAACTGTCAGCACTGAAATCAGTCTGCAGAATGGAAGGAAATCTTCACTAGCTCTACTTTCGACAGGGAGCACATATCCAGAATTTACAAAGAACTGTAGAAAACGAATATCAATGAAATAAAGCTGCCAACATCAAGTGGGCTACTGAATTAAATAGACAGCTTTAAAACAAATTAAAGGCTAGTGACTCACCCTTAACTATTTTTAAAAAGTGGTTAACGTGGGGCCTGGAAGCATGGCTCAGTGGGTAAGATCACTCTCTGCTCTTCCAGAGGTTCTAAGTTCAATTCCTAGCAACCAGACAGTGGCTCACAACCATCCATACTGGGATCCAGTGCCCTCTTCTGGCATGCTAGTGACCTATAGATAGGGCACTCACATATGTAAAATAAGTTAAATAAATTTTAAAAAAGTGGTCAACTCCCTTTTGTCATCAGGGAAATATAAATTAAGACTACTTTGAGATACCACTTCACCCTAGTCTAAACAGCTATGACCTGTGACAACAAATGTTGGAGAGGGTGTGGACAGAAATCATCCCTTATTCACTGCTGACAGGGGTGCAAATTAGCACAGCCATTGTGGAAATCTGTTTGGAGGTGTCTCAGAAGTTAAAAATAGAATAATCAGAAGGTAAAAATGGAAATAGCTGTGAAGCAGCTATTTCTCTCCTCCTATGTACGCAGAATTCTAACCCCTACCTTAGGGATATTTGTACCCCTGTGTTTAATGCTGCTCAATTTGTGGTAGTAAAAAAACGGAACCACCATCCTTCAGCAGATGGATGGATAATGAAAATGGGGTACAGATGCAAAATTGAATATTACCTAGCTGTAAGAATAAATATAAATCACACAATTTTCAGGAAACAGATGGACTCAGAATGTATAACATTAAGCGAGGTGACCCAAAGTCAGATCAAAAATAACTGCACACCGTCCTTCATTCATGCAACAGGCATAAGGATGGGTATAGTATAAAATTTAGGAAGGAGACCAAGGCAGGCTGCTATTAGGTGACGAGGAAGAACAGGAGGCCTGCAAAGGACATATAAGATCTGAAACAGGATATAAAGCTATTCTATTTTCCTCCTAGCTTCAAGTCCATGATAATTTTTCTTTTCTTTGGTGTGGTGGGTAAGTGAATAAAAATGAGAACGGTCATTCTCACAGAGAAGGCCACTGAGGTGCACTGTGTGAGTCTGGGCAACTATTTGAGGTTTGAAGGATATGGGTGGGGCTCCCTTAAAGTAGACCTGTCATGTTTTTACCTGTGACTTAACTAGAGGGAAGTGATTTTATTTGTTTATTTTTTTAATTTTAAACCACATGTTCAAAAATAACAGTGGTTTTAGAAGGGGTATGTTTATCCTTGATGGTGGCTGCAAGGACTGAATGCCCTAAAAAAGTCTTTTATACACTCAGGCAATTCGTTGGAAGAAAGTCTTAGTGAATATGTGTGTGTGTGTGTGTGTGTGTGTGTATGTGTATATATATATATATATCTTTTTTTTTTCCCCTGACTCTCCAAGTTAGTATGAAGAGATTTTGAAGACGCACTCCATAGGGAAGGTTTAATCAGTTGTGCAGTGTGAAAATTTCATATCAAGAATTCTTTTTTCTCTGGAGGCAAATAGTACCTGGGCTTCCAGCCAGTGCTAAACAGGCAGTGGCTGGAAGAAACGAAGTCCAGAGAAAGAAAGGCTTTCCTCTATCTGGGCATGACTGCTGCAAGGACAGGAGCTGTGGCTGAGTCAAGTCCCTGCCCCTCTGCCTTCAGACCCTGATGATCCATCAGTGGACATCAACAACTGCCAAGTTGTTATCAGCCCTTGCAGCCCAGGTCCTCTGACTTCAAAGCTGCCTCCTGGCATTCTTTCTTCCACAGTTAGGAGCTCCCCTAGTTTCTTAGATCTGTACCTAATGACCCTGGGTGGCCATCATTCTTTTTCATCCTTCCGCACCAGCTCTACTGACACCAGAAATGTCAGAAAATGGCTGTGAAGCTACAGAAAGCCATCTGCCCTGGGGTGAGGGAATGGGAAGGAACTTGCTGGAGGGCAAAGATAAAGCAATAGAATTCCCAGATAGAGACACCCACCCTGAATGCAAAATATAAGGAGGCATTAAAAGATGTCAGCCAGCCTACCATGTTAATGCCACACTTATTTTAAAAACCACAAGTGAAAAGTATAATGAATTAAACAGATCAAAACTTTACAACAGAGTATGACCCCGACTCACCTTGCTTGCCTCACCCTGTTATCCGAGGAAAGAAAAAGAGGGTTAATAGACAAGAGGCATAAGAAAGGGGAAGTACAGCTTTCATTTTCCCTTCACCCCAGGCTTCTGAGAACAGCAATGAGGAGGAGAACTAAGAACCTCTTTATTCACAAAGACAGGATCCAGGGTCCTGACTGTGAGCTCTGGCAAATGTTTCTTTCCAGCCAACTCCTAATCCTGTTTCACCTGGAAAGCAGTGGACCTGGTAGCTCCAGCTTGCAGTCCATAGTGCTTGAGGCCCAGCCTCTCCCTTTAGGGTTTGCAAAGGAGAGCTTTGGAAAAGATGCTTCTTGAGGCTTTCCACTTCAGCTGCTCTAGAAGATTGGACCAGCTGTTCCGGGGAAGTATGCTTTGTCCTTTGTCTCAGACAAAATATTGAATTCAAAATAAAACTTCTGCATGCATCCAATGTGGGCATCTGATGTTTTTTAGCCTCCCTAGCCCCTTCCCTTCTACTCAAGAGAGGGCATTCCCAAGGAAAGGTAATTATTTTTTCCCACTGGTCCCAGAAGCCAGGACCCACAGTGGATTGACAGATTTTTTTTTTTTTTTTTTTAATGGGAGCATGACATTGGCATCTACCTCACAACTTGGTTTGCAGTAAAGATTTATAATTATGTGATATTCCTGAAAGGCAGTGTATGTGTGTATATTAGTTAGGGTTTCTATTACTGTGAAGAGACACCATGACCATGGCAACTCTTATAAGGAAAGGAAAACATTCAATTAGGGCTGGCTTACAGTTTGAGAGATTTAGTCCATTATCTTCACGGTAGGAAGCATGGCAGCATGTAGGCAGACATCACACTGGAGAAATAGCAGAGAGTTCTACATCCAGATTGGCAGAAAACAGGAAGACACTGGGCCTGGCTTGAACATTGGAGTCCTTCAAGTCCATCCCCACTGACACAATTCCTCCAATAAGGTCACACCTACTCCAAGGCCACACCTCCTAATAGTGGCACTCCTTAAGGATCTATCCGGGCTATTTTCATTCAAACCAACATAGGTACTCATAGCTGGACACTTGGGAGTTTAGCTTCTTTTTACCAGAAAGGGAGGGTGCACCCAGCTCACACCAACCAGAAGAGAGTATCATACTAGCCATCATTAACGGATATAACCTTGTTAGCAGAGTTATTGAGCAAGTAAGAGGAGATCTCCAAGGTACCACAGAGAAAGCCGCGGTAGGTTGCCTCGTCAGTCCACTGCAGTGAGGGGATAAAGTGAAGCATCTACTGTGATAAAGTCTTCAAAGCCTAAGAAAACATCTCTTGGAGCACAACCAAAGGCCTGTGAGAACAAGGTTGGCTGAGGCTGTGCTTTGGTGGGGCAGAGGAGATGGAGCTCAGAGGAGCCTGCACTGTCAGTGGTGGAAGACTGCACAACAGACTCAATGTTTGCACTGGAGGAGTTGTGGCTTCTGGTGAACACGTGACAAGGAGAAAGCAATGCAAGAGAAAAGAGAAAGGAGCAGATCGCTGCAGCCTTGCAGAGCAAACAGGAATGAAATTTATATAGCCCACTCCCAGCACAGCCTTCTAAGGTAAAAGTATGGAAAAGTGGGTCTGGAGCTGAACATCTATAACTCAATCACTGGCATAATAGCTATTTGACTTTGAGACAACCGCTAGACCCTCCTGGGTTCCCTTGGGTTCAGCTGTAGACCAGCAATAGGTGTGGAACTCTGCACAGGGCTGTACAGAGGTGTAATTAGTTAAGACAAGGACAGGAGAGGTCCTTAGAGCAGTTCCTAGAATGGCATGATCAGTCAAGTTTTGGGCATGATGGTTGATTTCAGGTGATCCTTAAATTGCTAAGGGAGGCACAAAAAGTTGGTGAGACAATATTTCTAAGTATGTCTAGGAGGATGTTTAAGAAGATATTAGTGTGTCACTAGGTAGACTGAGCAATGAAGATTGGCCTCAGCAATATGTGGTGTGTGTGTGTGTGTGTGTGTGTGTGTGTGTGTATGTATGCATAAGCGTGTATGTGTATTGTGTGTGTGTACATGCATGTGTGTTTGTGTTATTGGTTCTGTACCTCTGGATGACCATCAATTGTACAATCTGCTATTATATATAGAAACTAAAATGGAGAAACCAAATGTACAGTTGTCTGTCTCACCCAAACCACTGGAATGACACTTCCTTTCCATTCTGTGGCTTACTTTCCAAGGTGACTGAAAACTGAATGCCACCTTCCTAGTGTTTTTACACAGATGAGTGAGGTTTGCAGCGCTGAGTCATTTGTGGGAGGCAGTAGGCTAGAAGGACCTTGCTCAGCAGAATGTCAAGTCTTGACAAGTTCCATTACAAAGACGCCTTCCCCCTCCAGCAGCAGTCTGCTTCTCGTGGGTCAAACACGAGTACAAATGATTCTTACTTATCCACTCATGAAAGGCCAAGGCAGTCTCTTCTCTCCTTAAGCCTGAATAAGCTCTGTAAAGTTAGAGGGAGACTTTTGTTTGTGATACCTGATGAAACTATTTTAAAAAAATGAGCAAAACCAACCACTGCAACATACTTGTTCCTCTAAACTCTTTGAAAGGTGCCATCATGACCACAGACATTACAGACGAAATTCGGTTGCAGCACTCAGAACTTTACCAACCAGTAACATGTGCTCCCTAAAATAATAAAAGAATAGGATTATACAAATGTTACATGGATAAGAAAGCCACGAACAGCAGAATAAGTAAAGTGCTTTACCTCACAGAGACTTGGGGTTCGCCTGGAACAGAGGTGCCAAGGTTGGTAGCTTGTGAGTTACTCTTATTGAAGGAAGGAGATTTTTTAAAAATCAGATGTCCGTGGGTGGGGCTCATAATGCACACATAGAAAGGTAGTAGCTGATGGGTGTTTGGGTGTGCAGGAGTGAGTGATTTGTATGTTTATGAAGCTCTGGTCAGTTCTATACATTTGGGGGACAGATGAAATAGGTTTGTGCAAATGTGTATGTATATGTATATATATTGTATGCATTATATATTATATATATCATTTAATAATTATAATATAATATTTATATAATATACAGGTTATATATTATACATGCATTCTATATAAAGCATATATATGTGTGTGTATATATATATATATCCTGCTAGAAGAAAGTCACATTTTCAAGACAAGTATAGTAAAATTGATCGTTACCAGGTTTAAAACTTAGCCGAAAGGTACAAAATAGAAGTAGGATGTGCTAATAGTCAGCGTGGATTTGGAGACTGTCTGCTGGGCTGGCTACAGTGTGAAAACAGCATCCAGAGTCTCTGAACGCCCAGTTTGCATTAATAAAAAGCACAGTTAGACAAAGCAGGAATGAAAACAGAGGTTATTTCAATGGAGGGTTCAGGTGAGGGAAACTGTGACCTAATTTGTCACACAGAGAACATCTCTCCTGTGCTGACCAAAGTCAGCTACATCCCTGGAGAAAGTCCTGGTCCGTGGAGAACACTGGCCGTGGAGAGCATGTGTGGTGTCCTGTGGGGATGAATCTGTCACTTTCAGTGGAATGAGAGTGTCTGGGGTTGCTTTTGAGATGTCTGCATAGGGAGTAGGTGGGGACTGCGCTGAGCTTCTAAGGAAATGCTGCCCAGGGGACCTTTCTTAGACAAAGATGCTTTCCTTGTCTTCAGATAGGATAACACATGTTTCCAATGCTAAACTTTGTTTTAAGTAATAACACAGTAGGATCCACAGAGAATCATTTCTTTGGTCAGAGCACTGTCCCTAGGTAGATACTTTCAACTAGAACCATAGTGTCTATCCCATACTGCTACTCAAACTAAGCATGTGTTCTAAGCGCTTCTGTCCCCACTACCTTCTTGCCACTGTGCAGATGCGTTTCCTCCTTGGGCTGTGCAGAGCTTCCTTCATTACATCTGCACTTGTCCTTGGAGTACCTGGCTTGCTCCCATCCTGGCTGAGTGCTGCTATAGTGCAGAAGTTGGGCTGACTTCATCTCAGCATCACAAAGATCTAACACAGGGTTTGCCCGTGGACAGAGATGTGTAAGAAGTCAACTCCAAGAAGAGAGAGTCAGGGCCTCCTGTTGGTCCTGTGATCTAGGGCATGCCCTAGAAACAGGAACTTTAAACTTTTAATGAAAGCACGATCATTAAATAAAGGTTATTTTCCTTGTGTCAGTTAATTAGATAAAAGTATGTCCCAAATCATATGTTCAGTGAAAAATAAAAATCATAATGGCTGTTTAATGACAGAGAAAAGTATATTATAATGTCAAAAGAACAACAACAACAAAACCTAAAATGCTGGCTATAAACACGATTCAGTATGAACTCCAATTTACAACAGTTGTTTTTGTGTTGTGAGATTGGGGTGACTTTTGTTCTCATGACTACACCTTTCGGTCATTTTCCAAATTATCTGAAATAACCCCATGTTACTATAAACACAGGGGAGAAATCCCTTCAAGGGCGAGTCATTTCATCCGGTGTTTTGGTTGGTGTGTTTATTCAGTTGGGGATAGAGTAACTCTGGATGGAGGAAGTGTAACTGTTGTCTGTTGTTTACTTTCCTTTGCCCGAAAAGGACCACAGTTGCCTTCAGTGTGGGACCCTGGGAATTCTCACAGTGAGACGGCAGCCTCTGCAGCCTGATGGCTGCGGGAGAACATCTTTGTTCCTGGGTTTCTATTACAGACCAGAGGAGTCCTAGAACACCTCTTCATCCTTCCCTCTAGCCTGGATTTACTTGACTTCTCTAATTGTGGGAGTTAGTCCTAAATGGTGCCCAGAGGGGGCACAAAATTAACACACTCCAGCAGGGAGTAAATCAAGAATGACTTGCAATAGACTTTGCAGGCTTCTGCAATCTGTGGAAAATATTGGTTTTGAACCTTTAGTTTTGTTTCAATGAAATATATTTAAATAAAAAACCTTCACATCTATCATTTTTTATACTGATAAGATCAGCATAAAATTCCAGGAGCAAAAATCTGGCCCATGGCCTATGAGTTTACTATAATTGACGTTTCCAATTGATTAAAAATAGAGAGAAAAATTTTGTTTCATGAGAGACTTACCTGAAATACAAAGTATAGTGTTTATAAGTAAGGTTTTATTGGGATATAATCAGGCTCATTCATTGTCACATTATCCGTGGCAGCTTTTGCCCTGCATCATACGGTCTCTATCTGCTTTAGAGACCAAATGGCCAACAAGCCTGAACCGCTCTCTTCTGTAGTTCTGTGTGATTTGGCATGGCATGCATGATTGGGGCTTACAAAATACTCTGTGTATTCCTTTCTTGTTATCTGGGGATGGGGTTATCTCATAGTTTACGGTCAGTGACCTGTAAGTACCCATACTCCTGCCACTGCTGGGTCAGCCCAGGATAGTTAGGAACCAAATCACGTCTCCATCTCTATTGGTAACCTGTTGGATACTGGTTTATAATGTCCTAGATAAAGGATGGTAGAAGTTCATACTCCCTCAATGGCCATGTTTGGAATGCCATTCTTCACTTTGCTGTGTCTCAGATATGTATATTTAACTGGAAAAACAAAGCATGTATAGTGGAAATCTGAAATGTTAGGGCTTCTTAGTAGTAAAAAGTAACATTGTTTGTCTGGAAAATGTATCTGACATTCATTCATCTGGAGTCTGTTATTTGGTTGATTGATGAGTTAGGTGTTTGGCTGAAAATTGATTCACTCAACAACAGCAAGCATATCTTGGCTAGTATGTAATATGCCAGGCAATGGGATACATTCCTCAGTCCTAGCTCCCAACCTTGAGACAGTCACAGCTGGTCCACCTTCCCCCCCCCCCCATAGTGTTTCCTTTACCAATGCAACTTCATATGTCAGTCGTCCTGAACTACCTATATGTCCCTGGACTCACTAGAAACTACCTTCCCTTTGAGTTCGCTGTGTCTCTTATGTACGGATTGAGAAATCCCAGGAGCTGAACAATGGACTGCCCCATGTAAACACAGTGTGATAGTTCCTATTGTTTGAAAGCTGTTAATTTGTTCTGGAAGAAAGGAAATACATGGCCTTGCAGGGTCAGCCTTGTCCTAATGACAGCATCCAGGGTGTCTGTGGGAAGAGTGAAAATGTCCCATAAGTCATGGGGCCTCTATTGCATGATGTTAGACACCCAGAAGTGTTAAGGCCAGAGAATTTCTGTCCACATTGGTGGTGCTGTTCTGCATATCCTCTGTCATCTCTGACAACCACTGGCCACACATGACTAGTGAACAATTAAAATGAGGCTAATGTAGTAGCAGAGAACTTAATTTGAAGCTTTCATCACTTTCAATTAGCTTTAACTTGAACAGCCACACATGACTGGTGGCTATCTTATTTCCAGTGTGGCTCTCGGGGATGTTTAGATCCATTTGCTTAAATGTTTTTTT
>NW_026585644.1:21337510-21340418 GCF_907164565.1 Psammomys obesus
TCCAGAATCTAAAATGACTGGGAAAAGAAGAACTAGAAAGGAAAGGCCATGACTGCTCTTAGGTATGGTAGAGGAGATCTGTTATAGACTTGTGGGAGAGCATAACCAGAGAGAGTCCAGAACGATCAGGACCCTAAACCATGCGGGTAGAGGGACGGGGAAGGGAAAGGAGGAGAGGGGAACCAGCACAGCATCCACAAGGCCAAAGGTACAAAAGGGCAGGGGTGGGTAGCCAACATGGCTGGGTTATATAGTGTAAAACCTCTTCGGGGAGGGCAGCCCAGCCCCTGGGCTGGAGAGTTCAGGGTAGAGGGTGGGGAATGCCATTCATAACATGTAACAGGTAAGGACCAAGGGGTGCTGAGAGAACCTGGAGGCCAGGTCTGCTTTGATATGTTAAGTAGGCACCTCAGCTGCATATCCCAGGTCTAAAACTCAACACTGAGGTCCTCTGGTGTAATATAATCTCTCAAAACAACAGGTGGATAAATTCTACAGTGACATTGAAAATACTCAAATATTTTTAAAAAATACTAACCATTATTTAAAGAAAAAAAGGTATCAAAATCTCGATATTTGGCAGGCAAAATTATTTTAGGTACTGGAAAAAACATAGATTAAAAAAAAAAATTGGAGTTGAGGGAACCTGAAGTCGAGGGCAGGCTTCTCCATCCACAGGGCATGTTTGGGTGTCAACACACTAGTGAACTGAACAGGGAATGATTTTGGGATTATGGATTGGTCTAAGAAGATGGTACTTCATATTGAATAACTTCAGTCTCTTATGCCTCATTCAACAAAATGTTTGGTGAAGCAAAGAAACATAATAGACACAACTGTGCTGGTTACCTGGAGTTCTGGTCAACCCCTCCCTTTTGACTGTATGTATCTTGATAAGTTTTCATGTGCCATCTGACAGACTTTCCTATGTTCTCAAATGTATTCTTTTTGTGCGTATGTGCCCCAAGTTATGTTTTACATAAGAACCTAAGTCCTTTTGGAGTAGATGGCCTCCTGAATCTACTATGGCCTCACCATTGTTTAGCTAGTTAAATCTAGATTGACCCTGGATTCTAGAAAGCTCACACGCTGAGGTTCTGGGGAGGGGTCTTTCATGTAGAACTCATGGAGGGTGAAAAAGTAAGGATGAGAAGTCAGCTCCAGAGCATTCATGGCTCCTTTCTGTACAGATATAAGTAACTTCAGCTCTAGCATTTCTTCATAAACACCACCCTCTGTGGGGTGTCCCAACGTTTAACATGGTAACCCAAAATTGCCATCAGCAAAGTTCATGAACAGTCCATTTAGTTCAAAACAAAGTTCAGAAACAGTCCATTTATTTAGTTAGAAACAAATCAGGGGTTGATGGGTGGAAAGAGGGCTTAGCTGGTTAAGGCAGAGCATGTGGTCCCGTGCAACCACGAGCATGTTTAGGTCTCCAGCTGTAGAAAGCTGTGTGTGGCTGTGCGCACCTGTAACGCTCTTGATGGTGACAGTGGAGGCAGAGACAGGTATATTCTTGGAGAGTCAGGTAAGGTTGTCTATACGGTGAAGAGGACAGTAAAAGATTCTGTCCCAGACGGTGGAGGGTAACTGAGGACTGGCACCTGAGGGTGTCCTCTGAGCTCCACATGTATCCTGTGCATGAAGTGTGTGTATATGAATGGCACACAGATGAACCATACACACACACACACACACACACACACACACACACACACACACACACACGTCTCATAATGATCCAAGTAAGCTTACAATGTTTTGTTGGGGAACATTGGGAGCTAGCTCTCTTAGGCTGTGTATAACCCTCACTTGAAGGTCTCTGCCATTGGGTGGTCACTGTAAGCAGTTGGCTTATTCAAACAGCTTTAGGAATCACACTGATACGAAAGACAGACATTATGATTTTTAAAGTAAAAGCTAAAAAAGAGTCTTATTTAGATGTCTCTTCTCCTCAAAATGGATGTCTATTTTCAAAATATTGCACTGGCAGCTTCGGCAGAAGCCATCTCTCGCCTGGAAAGGAAGAGCCGGGCCAACATATGCGCACAGATATCAATACAAGCCTGGAGTTATACATAAGCAGAGGGAGTTCTGACAGGAAGCCGGGCAGCATGCCATGCTAGGAGCTCCCTCATCGGGCACTTCCCTTCGGAATCTCCCCGGCTGTGCTCCATGCACACAGCAGTGGGAGCAAAAGCCTTCTCTGGGCTATTCTAAGAGCAGCTTGCCACTGGCAGATTCAGCTCTTCCCCTGGTTTCAGAATCAATCCACAGGGGTCGATTTCAGTCTTCCTCTGAAACAGGGAACAAAGCATTCTGGATTCTCTTTTATTGATCAGTTAATAGTCAGAAGACCGAGATGAGGAATTCCATACGACAATTTTTGAGAGGGGAGAGCTAGGATTGGATGTCAACACTTCAGTGCCACTGATAAGTCCATCTCTTTTCTGTGCTCTGTGTGCTACTTCTAACCTTGTGTTTGAAATCTGAAAGCCAGGAAACAAGTTAAATATCAATATATTTTTTAATTAAGAAAGGCAAAACAGACAACTGAACCCCAATCACCTAAGAACCTGAAGAAAAGGTGAGACATCTCCTTCTTGTAAAAGGTGGCTGGCAGCAGGATTAAGAACAAAGGGGTTTGGAGGTTCACTGTTTGGGTTCTGCAAATCTCACTTAATCTTCTCAGCTCTGTGAGATGGTTACTTGTTATCCATATAGGAAGCAGAGGCCACGGTGGTTGTTGATATAATTAACAAGCTGCCATGCCTTCTAGGATGTGGCTAAACAGAACCAAACCCTAGCAATGACAAGGGACAAACCCATCTCCACAGCCTTTTATTCCCGACAATTGCTTTCTTCTTCTTCTTCTTCTTCTTCTTCTTCTTCTTCTTCTTCTTCT
>NW_026585644.1:21340428-21394230 GCF_907164565.1 Psammomys obesus
CTTCTTCTTCTTCTTCTTCTTCTTCTTCTTCTTCTTCTTCTTTTTCTCTTCAAAAAGAGCTGATAGCAGCCACCAATCATGACACTGATGACACTTTGCAAGCTGTTTGTTTTCCTGGGCCTGCCTTCCTCACCCCTACCAGCAGCTGACTTTTTTCTTTGTTTGTTTGTTTGTGGTTTTGTTTTGTGTGTGTGCCTCTTCTAATATCCCATGTGCTCACCAGCCCCAATGCTGGTCCTAATCGGATATCAATCAATCATTAGCAAACAGTGACACATAGATATTTGGAGAACCCAGTGATTTTATGAGTTATATTCGAGGAAACAGACAAAGACCAAATATATGTTTTATACAATCCTATGACTTCTATCTTCTAGCACATATGTGTCTAAGAATGTCCAGGTGCTTCCCACACATCTTTTTACTTCTGTATAGTTCTTGCTTCACATACATTTTGATGAGTTGTAGTTTCATTTTCACACAATTCAAAATGTTTTAAAAATTCCTAATGATTTCTTTGACTCTTGGACTATTTTAAGGTCTGTTTAAATTCTAAGTGGTTTGGGTTTCTTGGGGGAGGTGGTTTTTTGTTTTGTTTTGAGATAGGGTTTCACTACTTGGTCCTGGCAGGCCTGGGACTCTCTTATGTAGACCAGGCTGATCTTGAACTTACAAAAGTCAACCTGTCTTTTCCTTCTGAGTGTTTACCAACTACCAGGCTGGCAGCTTATGAGTCTCGAGGATCTGCCTTTCTCTGCCCTCCCACTCCTGAGGAGGCACAATGCCCAGGTGTTTGTGTGGTTCCAGCTGGTCAGATTTGGGGATTCATGCTTGTATGGTGAACTCTTTACTAACTGAACCATCCCCCCCCCCCTGCAGTGTAGTGTTTCAGTTCTCTGTGTAAATCCCACCCCTGAGCAACCAGCATCAGTTTGCTGGGCTGTGTTGGGCACCTCTCCATCACTCCCCTATTCTTACTGGCAGGTGGATGGCCTGATGGGGCAACAGAGGTAGCAGGCAGGAGAAACCTCTAACTCTTTAATCTACCCTGTCAGGCTCTGTGTGTGCAGTGTCTCCACTAGAGTTAGGATCCACAGTCCTCAAAGCTGACAGATGTGACTTAAGCAAGGAGTCAGACGAGTGCCCTGAGTGCTCTGACCTCCTGCGAGCCTCTGCTGGTGCTGTTCCTCATCTACACCTACGTAAGCCACGCGAGTCTGGATGTCCTTCCCTGAGCTTCTGGGCACGTGGAGGACAGAGACCACCCACCACTCAGTTTCAATTTTCAGCCCGTACCACTCACAGACACTTTGGAGTTTTTCACAGATGAGTGGTAGGCCCTTTAATAACGTGTGTGTGTGTGTGTGTGTGTGTGTGTGTGTGTGAGAGAGAGAGAGAGAGAGAGAGAGAGAGAGAGAGAGAGAGAGAGAGAGATCTTTATACCTTGGGTAAGGCATCACGTTTCACAACTGCAATGCCAGCATTTGGGAGACTGACATGGAAGGAGCACAGACAGTTCAAGGCCAGCCTGGGCTACATGGCAAGTTTGAGGCAATCCTGGGCAACTTATTATCACCAAACAAAAAATCTGACTCTGAGGGAGGGGATGAGGGAGGCAATAGAGAGTAATGGATGGGTTAAATCAAAACACACTACACACATATAAAAATGTCACAGTAAAACCCATTATTTTATAAAGTTAGTATATATTAATAAAAAGTGATGAAATAATCTCTAGATAGATGATGACAGAGAGTTCAAATGCCGTGAGATGGCATGGGCAACATGGCAACCCAAGAAAAAACCTGAGTAGGTACTTGAGGTCTAGAAGGCCTATGGGGGCTAATATAGCACAGAATTCACTGGCAGGGGTGAAAGAAAATCTCCCTTCCTAGAAACTGCTTTTAGTTTTCTCTCTTCACTATATTAACTCTATCATCTTTCATTTGTAGTTTGGCCCTATAGAGAAGGGTGTTTAAATGAATGGAGCTATAGGATATTTTATTAATTGGCCGGGTCCAGTGATGCACACTTGATCACAGCAGGCACACAAAACACCTTCTTCTATGAATGTTTGATTTCAGATTAACATTTTCTTGAGTAGAGTGAATAACTTCACAGAGCTTTCTGCCTAAAAAGGTCGATTCAATTTCCTGATTTCTTTTTTAATTGCTAAGTTAACTTTGGATGGCCAGGCAGCATCAGTATTTCTGGTGATGGAGAGGCAAAGCAGCATGATGGAAAGGATAAGGAGCAAACTGCTCATTTCACAGTGATAAGGAAACAGAGTCAGGGAGGAGGAAGGAGGAAGGAGAATGGGGAGAAGAAGAAATAGAGGGAGACTGACTCAGGATAGAACCAGGGATATCTCCTTTAAATCTTTTCCCTGTGAGTTGCTTCCTCCACTGGGCCTTACCTCCTAACAGCCCACCTACTGTGAGCTTATCAGTAGGTCAGCCACTGAGAATTTCCTGCATGAGCCAGTCATCTCTTACTAGTATTGTCAGCCGGGACTGAGCTTCAACACCTGAGCCTGTGAGGGATCCAAGACATAGCACTGACGTTCATGACAGAGCCTTATCTGAGTTAGTCTGGAAATAGCTCATGTCCATGACAGCATTAAACTTTACCTTTGCCTGTGGCCTGAGCCATATCACAGACCTCTCTGGCCTTGCTTCCTTATGCTCCAAGTGTCCACTTCAGCATTTGCTCTGTAAAACTTTCAGGTTTTTGCAGGGACATCAGAATATATTTCTAAAATGTATAAAAGCAACAAAACATTAAATATTAAGTTCAGGTTCATTTTTTTTTCAATCAGCTCATGCTAGAGTTATTGATCATACCACACAGGGGATGGGGTGTGGTGAGTGCTCATCTCCTCAAGGAATTTAAGTTTCAGGGGGAAAAAAAAAAAGACAAAACAAGAACACCTGTATGAACCTGAAGAAGATGCTGTGCAAAGTTTTGTGCTTTATAATACCTTGAAGTAAGACTTGTGTCATTTCACAGCCCCTCTGGAGTTATTTGCATGTCAGAACTTCTGGGTGTATAGTATTCCCTTTTTACTTCCGGTGCTAGAGACCCAGTCCTAGCAAAAAGAAATTCTTTTAGTAAATCTGTAAGAAGCAGAGTCTAGATTTGACCCAAGTTTTATTTTGCAGTTGTTTTTACTGTGTGTATGTTTGTGTGTGCACACATGCATTTGCTTATATAGGCATTTATATGAATGTAGGTATATGTATGAGGAGTCCAAAGGACCTCAGCTGAAGTTCCTCACATGCCAGCCACCTTGTTTTATGAGATGGAACCTTGTACTATTCCGAAACTCATCTACTAGACGAGGCTTACTGGCCAGTAAGCCCCAGGGATCCACCTGTCTCCGCTTTCCTGTACTGATATTACAAGTATAGGCCACCATTGGTAGATTTTTAAAGCAAAGTTTCTGGGAATAAAATTTGAGCACTTAAGCTAACATAGCGAGCACTTACTAAATGTGCTATGGGAATAAAATTCAAGTACTTAAGTAACACAGCAAGAACTTACTGACTGTGCTATCTCCCCTTAAAAAAATACTTTAAAGTATTTTTTTATTGTTGCAGTTACTTCTATTTCTTGTACTTGCCTTGTGTCTCAGACCATCTGGCCGTGTTCTTTCCTTCCATGCTACTGCAAACAATGGAAATGCCACATTTCCAAGAGGACCCTATGATGATTTGAGACATTTCCTTCCTCCACACTTTTGACTTCTTTAGCACTTTGAAGCTGATGGCAGTATCTTCAAAAAGATAATTGGTTCACGAATATCAGGGTTGTAGTCCGTTGCTCTGACTTTGTGTCTTTTTGAATTCATAAACAACTTTTTGGTTTAATATCAAATCATCTCTTTGGAGGTCCTTTAAAACCCAACGTGGGTAGAGCCAAAGGGCTGCCTACTTATTTAAAGCAGTGGTGTTTGCATCTCCATCCCCCAGACACAACTTCATCTACGCTGTGGCTGCTTGACCCCTGGCCTTTGAAGGTTCATTCTGATGTGCAAAACACTCAATTATGTAAAATTTGTGATTTCAAATGTATGAGCTTGTTTTAGCTTTGTTTCTGTTAGATAAAAACATCCTCCCCCAAAAGCAACATAGGGGAGAAGAGGGCTTATTCAGTTTACAGTTTCTGGCCATGATCCATCACTGAGGAAAGTGAAGGCAGGAACCTCAAGGCAAGCTGTGTCGCTATTAACTTAATCACAGCCAGAGGGGGAAAAATAGTGGACACCATGGAGAACTCTGCTTGCTAATTGGTGGGAGAAATATGCACAGATAGCTTTCTTACAGACTTTAGGACAACCTCTGCCCAGGGACCCACCAGCCAATAGGGCCTAAGCAATTTCTTAATTGAGATTCTTTTCCCAGATAATTCTAGGTTGTGTCGATCTGACAGTTAAAATTAACCAGGGTGGAGGTGGCATGAGAATCTTGCTTGTTCTGCCCAACCTTAAGGACAAAAAAAAAATAGGGTGCTAAAATGATCAGAATTCTAATTCTACAACGTGCAAGGTTACCCATTGTATTTATTATTATTCTCATCAATGTGAGAGAGGTAAGACTTGTTTGTGGTTTTAGAGGTGAGAGTTGAGAGGCTGTAGCAGAGAACAAGAGCTCACATTACAGTGGACAGAAAGGCGGAGAGAAAGGGATACAGGAAATGACCAGGAAGGAGAACCCCTAAAGGTCTGCTTTACCCAGCTATGCCTCTCCACTTACCTTTACCCACGTCCCCACAATGCCTTCCTATAGTTGCAGTAAGAAATCAATGCACTTATTCTGCTAAAGCCCTCAGGGTATAATTGTCTCTGGAAAATACAATATAGGCACACCCAGAATTGTGCTATGTAATCCGTACAGCTTTTCTCAATCCAATCAAGTTGGAAACTAAGAGCAGCTTTCATACCTATTGCTACAGAACCTGTGTAGTGAGAATTACAACAGAGCATGGCCAACCAGTACTTTCCTTACTTACAAAGTATTTTTTTAAAACTTTTAACAAACCTTAAGACACACAAGATGTGCAAAGCACATGGATGCCCATGAGATGATTAGATATGTAATGATATAATAGTTTTTCCACAGTCAAGGATTTAGTTGATATTAAATAAAAAGGGAAATATGTGGCTTGATCAGCTCAGCCCATGCTTTGGACCATTGCTAGTGTCATAGTTAATAAATTAAATCAGTAATAACAGGGACTGTTTGCTAAGTTATTTGGAGAAAGGGAAGAAAGGAAAGGAGATAGGAAGGCAAGGAAACAAGAGAGGACTGAAGACAAGAAGAAAATACAAGAAGGAAGCATGTGAGAAAGAAGCTGTCAGCAATGCCTAACTGTGAAGTAACTAGATTAAAACTATGAGGTGACTATGAAGCCAGGGCTGGCTCTTCTCCAGCTTCACTGGTTTGACAATGATTCCAGAAAATTCCCCAAACATCAGAATTTAAAGGCACAGGCCAAGACTTCCCGAGTAATACAAATGTTCAAGTTGAACTGAGAAATCAGGATCTAAGACTTATCTCACTGGTAAGCCGAGAGGGAAGGAGGGAGAAAGGGAGAAAAGGGGGCAGGCAGGGAGGGAGGGACTGAGAGGAGACAGAGATCCAATTTTATACTATGTGCAAAGAGTTAACTTATGAACTACTAAGAAAATGCTTCATATAGAGAGTCCCAGGTGTCATTTACCCAACCCATATGGAGGGTCAATTGAATCTCCTTGAGGTTCTAAGGGGAGTCTTGCTCTGATGGTTTGAACCTCCCCTGCCCCCAACTCTACATCTCAGTAGCTCTTGCCCTGTCTGTCCATTATTGCTGTAGTTCCCACTCAAATGAGAAAAGTTCTTGAGGTGAAGAAGTGAAAAAGGCAAGGATGGGAGGCATTCTGGAGTTTCCCTCAGGAGACCCAAGTTCTGTCGGATCTCATCATTGATCTGCATTTAGGGTGTGGTTATGAAATAGCCTTTTTTCTCCCCCCTGTCTACTCAAATCTGCTGATTTGGAGAAATTGCCCAAAGGGAAATGCTATTATGGAGCCTTACCATTTGTAATCATAGAAGACATTAGTTCAGGAAACATCACCTTGAAAAAAGTAACTCCAATTGAGCTGTAGTAGGAATCCATGTTTCTCCAGGAACTTTGAAAGACAGGAAAAAGAGGTAAGGAAAAAAAATCTGTTATTCAGCAACAACCACTCTTCATGCTTTAATGAATCTTCTTCCACTAGTACTGTGTATATTTATAAACACAGAGGGAAGCATGCTGTGTGCACTTTTTCATTTCTATTAAGTTACTCATCACTTTAAACAATACTCCACGTCAGTAGACAGTTTTTGGGAAAGACTGATTTTTAGTAAAATCATAAAATTCTTATCATGTGAATCAACTGTGGCCAAATGAAACATTTTCCCAGTCAGAATTTTTCTCCAAGGAAGCAAAATGTCTTTTTTTTTAAAAATAAAATAACTAAATAAGTACACACACAAAAAAAATTAGACCTTGACTTCTATCTCAGCTCACTTGCAAATACTAACTCAAGATGAGTCATGGTTCTAGCTACCAGAAGCAAAGCACAATATTGCTTTTCTATTTTTATTAGGTTTGGGTTAGCATGCAAAGGAATTGATTTTATCACGGCATCTTCACGAACATGTCATATTTGTTCTCATTCCTTCCCTCCTGACATGTTCCCTGCCTCCGTTTTTGGTTCTCCTTCCTACTCTAGTAAATTCTCTTTCTATTCTCTTATTTCATATATGCTTTCTGGTTCTCAATTCCTTTCAGCTTTACCTCTCATGATATTTCTTTACCCACAAACACACACAGATTATAAACATTCACATACACAAACTCACATACACGCATGTAAACACACATGCACACACATGTAAATGCACACATATAAACACGCTCACGGACACACATATATAAATACACATGTATACAAACATGCAATTTTAAAATTAGATTTCATGTAAGAGAAACATATAGTACCTCTCTGTTACTGATCTTTTCTGTTATTTTTAAACTGCTATTATTTTTTAAAAATGACAAATAACAAAAGATATTGCAAAAGTCACTTTAACAGTCAAGTAGTAGGTCCCTCTTTATATAGCAGTCACTGTAAATCGGACATTTGTGTCATGAAGGAACATCTGTGTTCCAGAAGACTCTAACAGGATGCTACTGGGGAAGTTGCGGGTCTCCCCAAATTGCCGAAAATGAAGAAAGCTAGCCTGGGTTGGGATCCCATCACAAATGCATCAGATCTTGAAATTGCAGTTTGTGGCATCTCTGGTTTTTTTCTCTTAGCCCTGGACCATTCTCCTATTTTGGAAATTCAAGTCCATGTATCTGTCCCGTTTTCACCAGTACCTGGTGTGACCGTTGGCCGCTCTCTCCTCTCCAGGTATTGGTGTGCCTGTCAGGGTGCATCTTTAGCATTGTTGTTCTCCCTGACAATGGTTGTAATTCTGAGCCGTGGTCTAATACGCTCCGTTTTACACCTCACCTGGACCAATGTTGCATCCTCCTGTGGAAAAAGAAAATAAATAACCACACCTAACACCCGGAAGAGGTAGGTACATCGTCTAGTGCCTTTCCCTTCAGCTTTGCTTCCATGCTGCTGTAGAAAGAGCTGGATGGCACTAGACCCGGAAGGTATGCTGATGGGGAGAGAGACGGAACACTGAGGGGGCCAGACAGGAGGGTCTCTGAGACTTGATGCCTGCCAGCTTAGTCCCAGGTTCTCTCAGGGGGCTAAGCAAGGGGCCATAAAGCAGGACACCTGATGCCTCTTCTAGACTCTGCACTTGCAGTTCAGTCACACGCATGCATGGGCTTCCTACAAATGCACAAGCATATGCTCATCCACCACACGCGTATACCACACACATACAGAGCATATACACTGCGCACGCGCATATACTGCACCTGCACCTGCGCAGACACACGTTCGCATATGCACCCCACAATATGGTGCACACAGACAGAGAAAATATGTCACACACACATACACACACAGAAACGCGTACGCCGCACACACGATACACATACACAGAGCATATATACTACCCACACATACACATGCACCCCTGCCCGCAGTGGCAAAGAGGTTTTTAAAAGAAAATGAAATTCTAAAAATAAAAAAAAAAAAGTCAAGCATTTTAAGGTATAATTATTTTATGGCTGTGGCTTTAAAACTACATGGAGAGTAACCGAAAAAAAAATAATTCACATATCAACCCAGAATAGCATAATTTTGACAGCGCTTAGTCATTTTATATAGCGTTGCCTCGCATAGACTTTATTCGGCTATTAGCGTACAGTAGGAGCTTTAAGCACAGCCGGATCTAATTCCAGCAACAAATCTTATTAAAAGCGCCCATTCTACAGAAGGGAAAAGCGAAAGCAAGCTCAGAAGGCTAACGTGCTTTGCTTGCGGTTGCGGACCGGCTGGTTCCAGGCGCTCTGCCCCTGGAGGGCAGGACCTGGGCGGGAGACGGCCTCTGCCGCTGGAGCTGGCTCTGCCGTAGAACAGAGGCCGAATAAATACTTGTTGAAAAATAAAGTGGAACTAGTCGGCTCCAAAGCCCCTGTTATTCCCATGATGTCATCCGTCCTCGGAAAAATGCCCCTTTGAGTGACGGGGTAAAGAAATACGGCTCTTTGCTTCCACCAGGAACCGCGGAGGAGGGAGATGAATTTGCCACCCATGCTCTGGTAGATGGCCCCGCACTCAGGCTCCGACAGGAAGCACTGAATGGGCTCGGGGAGCGTTAAACCTCAATTTTTAAAAGAGGAATAGCACACAAGTTGAGGAGGGAAGAGTGAGGAGGTGGGGGAGGAAGGAAAGGAAGGGAGTGGGGGGGATGTGATGAAAGCATGCATGCATGAATATCCCATGAAACACTTTATGAAACACACGGAATGTGGTAGGTACTTTTTTGCTCTTGTAATAGAACACTCGGGCCAAAGGCAACTTCGAGATGAAGGCGTTTGTTTTTGTGAGCTGCTCTGGAGAGAGAAAAGCCCGTTATGCTGAGAAGGCACTGGCAGCAGGCAGCACGGAGGCAGGAGCAGGAAGCCGGAGAGTCATCTGCAGCATAAACACAGCGGGGAGAGGACTGGAAGTGAGGCCGGGCTGTGGGCACCAGCGGCACACTCCCTCCAGCGGGACTCCACATCCTAAGAATTCCATAACTTCCCCAAGCGTTCAAACACAGGAGCCCATCATGGAGGACGTTTTTGAAGCTGTGTTTCATGGGAAAGCATCTAACTGGGTCAACTATCGTGGCTCAATTAATTCATGAAAGCAGTCTTGAATTTGAGGTGGGGACACCACGCGATTACATATTCATGACTTCGGTGTTTTTGAGGCGTGGTATAGGTTGTAGGAAACCTGTTGGCTTTGAAGACAGAATCAACAAAGAATTCTGACCCTAGGAACTGCTTTAAATTGCACTTAGGTGCAGAAATACAGTCATCAAAAATCATGACCTATTTAGGTACGCAGTAGATAAAAGTTGTAGTCATTTTTGAAGAAAAAAACACAATGTCTTGTATGGATCTCTGCATAGTTTTTCGGTTTTTTTGTTTTGTTTTTTTTTTTTCTGGTGTATAACCAGGGTTGGCATTATACTGAGCTGTGCTTCATATAAACACAGGTGGACAAGCCCTGGAGGGAAACCTTCATTCAGGGGCAGAGCAAGGACTCTTGTGCAGCTGTGTTCCAGTAGAAGGGCTATCAGGAAGCTGACTGTCAGAGCTCTGAATTACATTTACTGCTAATGCAGTGCGGTATCTTCCCCGTTTAAATCAGCAGCTCCAGTCCAAGGCTCGGGGGATGAAGGCTGGGTGGGTGGGTGAGTGGGGGTCATCAATCATGGCGTCTATAACGCAAAGAGGGAAATGCCGTTTCTCTCATCCCCTTGCCCAGATGTTGGGCTCCGTAGGGTGTCCACTCGTCTTCTAGAAATCGACTTTTAAATGCTGCAAGTAAAGCGTCCTGATGCTCAACAGAGCCTGTTAGGGCTGAAAGAGGCCTCGGGGACAACCCAGTCATTAGCTTACTTGTTGATGGATGTAGGCAGTAAATATAACTCCAGAGCACGGTGCTTTAGCACCTGATTACACTAACCAGTTTCCATGTCTAGCCTCCAGTTCTTCAGCCTCCCATCAACAGGGACTTCCATTGCTGTATCTCCCTCTTGAAGACCGCCACTTAACTGATGTTGATTTTGCTCTCCACCCTAGTACGCTCTTCATGGCCGACCATAGCGCAGCTGGCACGTGCCTTACATGCAGTGCAAATAAAGGGACATGTGAAGTGCGAGCAGGAAGGATGAGTGGAAGAGTGACCAGCTGAATAGGTCCCTGCTCTAGACCTGCAGCTTGAGGACAGACTTGGAGGGAGCACTTCAGTGCTTTAAAATAAATAGGACCAGCTCTATGGTCCTATGCACTGGAAGGAAAGGTTGTTTGGGACTTGGGGGAAAGGAATGGAGTCCTTGCTGCTCATGGTTGCTATGATTTCATTCATCTAAAAGTTATGATCAACTCACTGGCCCTTACAGTAGCTCTACCCCTTAGGATGTTCACAGATGAGCGCCATACTGATCTTATCCTTATAGATAATTCCTTCTCAAAGTAGCACATATGAAAGCAAGTGCTTGAGGGTCTGATAGAGGTGACAGACCATTTCTAGAAGTTTTCTCTTGTAGGAGCCACTGAGCTCTACAGTCAGCACTCCTGATTCTTCACACGTTCCGTACATGGGATCAGAACCTGCATTTGCTCTCTCTAAATGCTATTCGTTCTCCTTCAGTGTCATTGACTTTCCTGAGTGATGACTTGAGAGAACTCAGCTGCAAGTCCCATGCTGTGAGTGGCCTGGGAAAAGCAGAAAACAGGTAGGTAGTCCGATTTTGACTGTCCCCACGCTAGGCCATACTGTCCAGGCCTTACCTGAGGGAAGATGTCACTGCTGGTGCCGAAGTATTCAAGGCAATTTTGCTTCAGCTTGCTCACTCTGGTGGCTCTTGGAGGATTCTGAGCCCAGCTTTTTGACAGCATTGGGAACGAAATGGAGCCACATTCTTATATCCTCCGCTCTGTCTGCAAACTGCTTTTGCATTGTGCTTTGTTAATCCTATGAAATGACAAGAAGACCCTCAAAAGAGTGCATCGCACATGAACCAAATGATACAGGAACCTGTAAGGAGGCTGAACTCGGGTTCAAGTATAAGATGGAAGGTTTATATCAATGGTGTGGTTTTCCCTTCAGGGACCTGACAACTGTCACAAAGGTGCATGTGGCATGTTGGTTTTGGAACTCTGAGTTCTAATTTGCATGTATGTGTTTTCATTGCTACCTCCCTGCCTGTCCCCTACAGAGCCCAATGTCTCCTCCTCCTAATTTCACTTCAAGAGGCCTGTCTCAGCTCTGAGCCCTCAGGGAAGAGGAGACTAGTCTGTCTCAGCTAGACCTCTGAAAGCCAAACAACTACCTCCTGTCTCTAGGTTTAATGAGGAAAACCCCAAGTCAGGAAGGCTGGTGCCAAGGTTTTATGGAGGCCTTGGGCCAAGGGGCCTCACCAGGAATTCAACTAGCCCTGCCTCTCTCCCCTGAGATCTGCAAAAGGCAAACAGGCTTCGGTAAAACTAGAGAACAATTTCCCAAGCAGAAGACTGGGAGCTTTTTAACGAGCCAAGTGAGCCTGCCTGGTCCTCTCCTGATTTTGCAGCCTGGCTAATTAGATCACTGGTGTAAGGAGACATTTGATGCGCGAAGACAGAGCAAGGTATAGCGGCCAGAGGGCCAGCCCTGCCAGATTGAACAGGTAGTGAAAAGACTGATCCTTCCTGGGGTCAGAGGTATTCTGGAAAGGTCTTCTTCCATTTCACCCTCTTCCCCTTCTTCTTTACACAACCATGCCTCTGATCTTGTTCAGGGCACAGCTTTTAATTATTCAAAGAGAAGCCAGGCATGAAAAGCCTGCAAGTATTATTGAAAAAAAGGATAGAAAATATTCTTCATTATATCACCAATCATTCAATCTTGCTTCTTTTTTATTGTAGTGTTTTCCTGGACCATGTCAGACTGTAGGCTGATTTCAAAATACAAAATTACCTTGTTGATCCAAGAATTATCAAGTAATTCTGGAAGCAATGCATGCACCTTTGATGATCCAGTATTATATGGAATGTAATACTTAAGAAGAATAGTATAAAGCTAAAGAGGAAAGAAGTAGGGTGGTAAGAAAGAGAGGAGAAGAGAATCGTGGTGGCCTGGCTTTTTAAAAGGCAAATTACACATTATTACAAAAGAAAAAGGAGCAAGGTGGGAATTAATAAATGACGGTCAGTTGCTTCACTGAGTTAGAAGGCTATGAGACAATGCCAGTGCATGAAAGATCTGCCCAAATCAACCCATGATTCAGAGCTGTGGATACAGGAACTCTGACCTTGAGGCCTTCTTCAAGCCAGGGAGAGAGACTTTATTAGGAGCCAACCATGATCTTAGAGTTCAACCTTCCAGAACTGTAAAAGTTAAGTTTCTGTTGCTTATGCCAACTAGTCTACATCTATTTATTTTGTTTTATTCTATTATTATTATTATTATTATTATTATTATTATTATTATTATTATTTGTTATAGCAGCCTGCACTGACGGATACAGGGTCCCAGCGAATGGAACATGATTTCATTGTGACCTTTAGTCACAGGGAAATCTTTCATTTTCTGTCTATGGCGGTCAGGTTCTGAAACTCACATCATTGATGCTTAACATCTCATGCCTTTCCATCAAGTCAACTACATCTCCACCCTAGTCATAGATTCCTGCTGGCAGAGAATCCTTTCCTCTTAATATGAGGCATGGCTGGGTGACACGAGATGACTAATCAATTAGGAGAATGTTAAGTACTATTGGCTTCGCCTGGGATCAAAGGCTTTAAGAGCCATTGCATGCTTCTAACTTGCCTCTTTTACTTCTCCTGTGATGGTAATGTGTTCCAGATGTGGGCTCTGTTTTGGTCCTAATCCCAGAATGAGGAAGACACATGGAACCAAGTGAGACTGCTGTGGCCAGCACACACTGAAAACAGTTGCTCTCAACTGTGACAGAAGCATGAACTTTTACTGTTGATGAGGTGTTTGTTATGACCGTCAGGAAAACTGGGACTCTAGTGTCACACATCATGCAGCTGCCTTTTCCACTCTTTGTCCCCAGTGTTAATTCTGTCAGCTTTTTCCCATCTCACCTCCAGTTTGCTTTTTTCATCAGGACATACTTTTTTTTTCTCTTTCTCAACTTTCAGTACTTAACTCAGGTAGAGCTTTACAAGATATCTTCCACCAGGCCCTTTGGCCAGGCCCATTGCTGACATGCCCAGTCTCTGGTGCATGTCTTCATCCCTGCCATCATGAACAGAACAGAAGGTTTTGCCTCTGCATCTGTCTCCCCAGACAGACTTTAGGGAGCAGAGCATCATGTATCACTCACTGTTCTCTACAGCCTCTAACCATGGGCAGTCCAGAAAGAGTCCCTGTGTAATCTCTGTGTAACCCCAGGGGAGAGTCTCCTCAGATTCCTGCTGACCTCAAAGAAAGTGTACCGCATGGACACAGCAAAGCATCTGGTCCAGACTCCACCATGGGAGGCCCCATAGCAGACATATAAATGTGAAAGGAGGAAATGCATGGGAGGCTCCCCATCAGGCACAAAGGATACTGACCAGCAACGGCTACTCCAATGCTCCTCCGTCATCTCCAGTGCAGAAACACTGCTCTGACAGTAGGTCAGGCACTAACCTCCTGGCAAAGAAGAATCAGGGACTGTCTGGCAGGCATCTTGTGCCTGGACCCACGGGCTCTCTCTATCTCAGGTCACACATATCCACAGCCACTCATCAGGATGAAAAGGCTGAGTGGATGAAGATGACACACTCTTTACTGCCACCCCAACATCAGAGGAGATTTAAAAGCTTGGGGTCAAATGGCAAGGGATGAGGGCTCCCCCTTTCATTGGACTAGGGGAGAGGGATTGGGGGAAGAGGGAGGGAGAGTGGAACTGGGAAGGAGATAAGGGAGGGGATATAAAATGAATACAGTCTAAAACAATAAAAGCTTCTCTGTGCAGTACAGAGCACACGCTGGGCAGGTAATGTCCCGTGATTTGAACAGGATGTATATTTGGTAATAACAATGTGGCTAGCTAGAAGATGACATTTTGAAATGAATGATAACTGCATTGGAATCCACAGGAAAATGATTCATGTACTATCACTTTCCTCATTACCAGACAAGACAGTGAGAAAATTGACACAAGGGTTTCCAGCTTTGAGTAGCTCTGAGTGACTGAGATGAAAACATTTGTTAGCGTGGAAGTTCAGAGAGAGAATGATCAATTCCAGCTTCTTCATCCAAGAAAGGCTGGGCAGAACCAACAAGTAGTGGGATTGTAGAGAGGTGAAAGAGTGCTAAATAGAGAACATTCTTTACCCATACACACATAATATGCAAACACACTTCGACCCATAATGCACACACACACATATAATATACACATGCACACATACATTTATACCTACAAACACACATATAAATATATGCATATATACACACATGCACACACATCACAGACATGCACACACGCAAACACACACATGCACACAGATTCAGCTGAGTGGTGGGACTGCAGACTGTATTTCTAATAGAAGAACACCTATGAACAAATGGATTTCTCTGGGGATGTGGACAAATTATGCCAGAGAAAATATTTGATAGGGAACATTTGATTTGATGTAGCTGCTTCATTACAGAGAGTTCAGGGACCTCTTCCAATTTCACAGACTTTGTTCATTGAAAATTTCTCCGGTGCTTGAAGATCAGTAGCAAAGACGGCTTCTTTGTAACAAGATGGAGCAATGATTTCTGTCTTGTTTCCTGGTCAGTGCCTGGATAAGGGGGTGGGGGGAGATCTTCGGCCTAGTGGAAAGAGAAGCAGTGCTGCTGTGTATTCTTGGCTGATAGTGTGTTATGGAACAAACATCTGAGGCCCAGTTTCCCAGCTGTGAGGGGGAAGAAGGGAAGGATGCAATGCCAGTGAAACAATGAAAGGGAAAAAAATAAAAGCTCTCGGCCATGGGGTAGACAGGTAACAGGAGGCGGTGGGCACTCTCATCCCCTGTGGTGGTAAGCCTAGGAGAAGTCAACTCTAAAAATTCCATTAAGGTTGGATGGTGGTTAGCTTACAATAGCTTAAGCACCGGAAGTGAGTTCTAACTAAATGTTTTCTATGTCAAAATGGATACTTCCAGAATGTCTTTTTCTCCTTCTTTTTCTTTTTAATCTTTTTAACATCCCTACTGTGGGTAGCAAGGGGACAGATTTTCGAGGATTAGAAGTGAAAACTGTTTTTTCTTCTCTGCATTTTCAAATGATGTATTTTGTAGAAAAAGCCAAAGAACTGTATGAAATATCTTCTATGTTGGTGTGAACCTTAAGTCCCAGAACCCAAATATGACATTGTTGCTCTCTCTTTCCTAGGCTGAAAACTTTAAAGGCAAGGTCAAATCACACGGCCTGTGCTGCTGGCACCAGTGTTGTTCTTGTTTACACTCTGAGCACAGGCCACACTGTGCTCCCTGCTTTTCAACTCTGCCGTGCTCCTGAATGCTTCTCATTATTTGTTCATCACGGTAGGTCCTTCCTGCATGACAGTTCCTGATCAGGGTCTGCAGACTCTCAACGGAGCAATAGACAGAGCTGGTGACTGTGGGTGGGAAGTATTTCTTTTTCCACTTGTGACACCTGCACCAACTGAAATGTGTCATTTCCTGCTGTTTCAAGTTCAGTGAGCCTTCCAGATCAACAGTGTTGCCAGTCACACAGAACAGGTCAGCAAGGGAGATCCGAACATGTCAGTAAGGGAGACCCTGGATTATTTTTGCTATAACATTATGTTGATACCCATCTTGCAATGCTTACAAGGCATGGACTTTAGAAAGCTACCAGGATAGCACTTGTACTAGGGTATATAGGTTGGGAGTGCGGCTCAGTAGTAGAGTGCTTATCCATATGTGTGAGGTCCTGGGTCCTAGCTTCCTCCCTACCTCCGTCTATGCCTCTCTGTCTCTGTCTCTGTACCGCTCTCTCACACACAGAGAGTCAGAAGCAGAGGCACACACACAGAGGAGGGGCAGAGCAGAGAGAGAAATATAGACAGAGATAGAGAGACTGTCTTAGAAGGAAGGAAGATCTACTGAAGAGGGAGGGAAGAACCACTGGGGGAAAATAGGTTGATGGATACGGTTTTTATAAAAGCAGCAAGGGGACTGGGGATTGGCTCAGCAGTTAAGAACACTTGCTGCTCTTTCAGAAGGCCCAGATTCAGTTCCCAACAGCTACAGTTAGCGGCTCACGTTGCTTTTGACTCCAGCTCCAGGGAGTCTGATACATTCTTCTAGCTTCCTCTAACACCCACACTCATGTGCACACACTCACACAGACATGCCCGCGCACAACTAAAAATAAAACATATATTTTAGAAAATGAAATAGCCTATTATAATTTGAATCTATTATACTAATGTATATTATAAGATATACACTATATATAGTATGCATAATGTACACATATATTATAATATATATAATGATATTAATACAGAATTTTAAAACTCTATGGGTTTCCTTTGTGTGTTTGATCTTACACATTTAAATGCTGTATCATGTTTTCATGCCTACAAAATCACTCCTCTGAGAAGGAATGTTGAGAGTTTGCTAGACTGTTCAAGAGATTTAGGGCTTAGACAATCACCTGGCACGGGGTAATTAATAAATATTTATAGATCCACTCAGAAGGAGAGCACTTCTGCCCAGCATTTAAGATGTCATTCCATGAAGCATCTCTTGTGACTTTCTAGGGAAATGCCTGCCATCTTCCATGCCCCGTGCACGCTCCTCCGTGGGCCGTTCCTACTGCCTGCAAAGCCTGGCACATGCTGAGCACTAGCCTTTGCTTTCGGAGGTTGCCCTGACCGTGTGGAGTTCCTGTCTCACTGACTACGTGGGGAGAGTCTCTGCGCTAGCCAAACAGTGCGCGCATTTTCTGGGTCTCAGCCTCTGCTCTCCCCTCCTCTGCTCGCCTGACAGTCGTGCTGCACTCTGGAAATGTTCTAGTTGCCGTCTCCTGTGAGTTGGAATCACTGATCTTGAACCTGTCTGTTTTATTCGGTGTGATTTACTGATAGGTCATACATCCTCCTCCCCACCCCAAATACACCATTCACTTCTTGAAGAAAACGTCTGCATGTTTTACATCTTTATCTCACATACCAAGCTCAGGTTAGAAATCCTGAATAATTAGATTTCTGGTAAAAAGGATTCAGCTAATTTAACCATTCATCTCACCAAGTTATGTAAGTGGAGACCAGAGATCTCTTCCATATCCACTAAAGGGGCAAGCAGGGGCCTGCACAGAAGTCCTGGACATGTGGGGCAGTGGGTGGGGGTTGGCAGTGTGGTCCACAGGGAGGAAAGCTAGTGTTGTGGTGGAGTGTGGAAAGCAATGCTGCCTTCAGAGATTAAGATAAATTACAGTAAATGTCTACAGAGCAACAAATATGTTCTATGTTCGACACAGCATGGCTCAAATTACCAGATAAGATTGCTGCTACCGTTGGAAGTAGAAAAGATGGGACTGAGGCATTCTGAGAAAGAGGGTTCAGGGAGTGAGTACTCAGCTACAGAAAGAAAGAAATAGGACTTTGAGTTCACACATACATGCATGTTGATGAGCCAGGAACTGAGCAGTGAGCTCGCATTTCTGCTTTTGTTTTACCGGGATTAAAAGAGATAGACCAGATCCAAAGAGCCAAACAGTCACCAGCAGGAGAAGCATGAAGTGTGTTGCTTCCTCTCCCTCCCCCAGCTGCTGCCAACTGCCTCTTCTTTGGGTATAATGTGGTTCCTGTTTTCTCATTATGGGGGTCTGTTTCATGAGCCGAAATCTTTTTTGCACTTCTTTGTGCAATTCCTAGGGTTTTTTGTTTTGTTTTGTTTTTGTATCCATGGACATTTGAGGAACAATGCCCATTTTACTTTACTTTTTGTTTCCTGAAACGTACATGGCACTGGATAAGCAGAAAAGGATTGTAAATATTTGTTGGTGGGTTAAAAATAAACAAGTTACAGTAGACAGAAGTTAGTAGAACTCATCTGTCTTCTCTGTCTCTTTATGACTGTCTGTCTGTCTCTCTTTCATACACACGCACATGCACACACACACAGACACCATCACAAGAATCAGAGTCAGGTGTTGGGGGGCATTTCCCACCACATACTCCAGGGACACCCAGAAATTCCTAGTCCTCTTTTCTTCTCTCACAGGACCGCATCCCAAGCAGGACTCCTTGAAGCTGTCTCTGTCTGAAGGCCATCTCTTTAGATGTCAAGGTGGCCTGGCAGCATCAGTTCTGCCCTGCTTATGGAAGATAAGTTATCAAGGAATTCAAAGGCAGTTAGGTTGCCCTGCGCAAAGCTTTGTCTGTGGTGAGTGTATTTGCCTTCACTCTTTAATCTGAATATACTTATCAGGCAAACAGAAACAGCAGTCTTAGGGTTGGAGCCTTGGCTGATCAACAATGGTTTTACAAAAGGGTGTGTTAAATTTATGTCTTTTTAGTAACTGAAATCTCATTAACTGCTACAGACCGTTTCTTAACCTTGAGACCATTTAATCCTGCCTCCTTAAAACTGCAGAACTTCGATGAGTTAAATAGCCCATCAGTCTTTACTGCATCCACTAAGCCTGGGGATATTATATTTAAAAATAAATAAATAGAAAAGGAACCATGCTACATCTGTACATGGCGTTTATTTCAAATGTGCAGTTATGTTTTCCCCCTCTATTTAAATAAAGATGTCTAGCAATTATAATAAGTTGACTCAAGAATCAAATATTTAGGGCAACAAACCATGTCTATTTCAGGCGTTGCAGCTGACGTACATTCTTGGGACCTACAGGATAAACACAGTATTTCATTTCATGTTCCTAAAAAGGGAAATGGCCATGAGCAAAATGAAAAGGCTTTGTTTCCACACATGTGTGCAGCAAACTGAAGTCTGGCCAGCCGAGCCAGGCTGTTAATACAGGTCTGACACAGCCTATGATTGAAGACATTTAAGAGGTTAACACATTGCAGTCTCACACGGTGACTGAAAGGAGTGTATGTCTATAGAGTCATCGTACATTAGCAGAGCCTGTAATTATTATCCTAATGGATCTTATCAAAACCAGCAAGAGCTAGGCAAGAAATGGATAATTACAGACTGATCACAGAGAGATGTGTTTTCTCTCCCCAAAAGCTTTCCATCAGCGTAATGACCGAAGTATCTGGGGCCCATTTGGAGGTGCATTAACCAGATGATGTGAGTGCTAAGTCACTTATTTAATTAGCTCTGTCCAGCAAAGATCAGTGTAATCCAGATTCCCCTCCTCCTACCCTTTTTCATAAAAAAAAAACAAGACTGTTCTTCTAGCTGACTATCACACTTCCTCTTAGAATAACCTTGTAAAAGTCATAATTTCAAAGACAATTTGTATAAGTTTTTCAAATTGGTATCTAATATTTTATCCATACAACCAACTACATCCATCCATCCATCCAACTATAGCCATCAATCCAACTTTATCCATCCATCCATTTATCCATCCATCCATCCATCCATCCATCCTTCCATCCATCCACCCATCATCTAACAACCCATTCATCCAGTCTTCATCTATTTATCCAATTGCATTTATCTATTCATTCTCCAATCTACTCATCTATCCAGTCTTCATCCATTCAACCAACTATATTTATCCATCTGTTCCATCAATCCATCCATTCAATCTTCATCCATCTTCCAACTACATCCTTCTATTTACCATCTATCTATCTAAAATTTAATCCATCCCTAGATCTAATTTCCTATGTATTTCCAAAATATATCAAGATATCCATAAAACAAACCATTAAATACAGTTAGGTATATTAAAATAAAACAATTGAATGAAAAATAAACATAAAACAAGGAAGAGGGACAATGTTTGTAAGAGAAAGACAGAGAGAAACAGTAGAGTATAGTAAGTATACATGAATGAAAGTACCCAGTCCTGTAGAGTTACTTGAGAGTGTCCTTGTCTTGGTTTCTTTACTTCCTATATATCCAAAGAAAGAAAAAAATATGGACCTATATATGTAATACTTGTATACACACACATATATATGTATACTTTCAGAATTAACTGTATCATTAAGGCAAAAGTGAACCACTGACTAAAAAAAAAAAAAATACAACTGTTTTTCTTCTGAATCAAATGCTGTTCATTTGAGGTCTCCATAAAGGGACCAATGTAGATGCCACTGTCCATCGGCATCCCACCTTGACACAAGGGCACATCTCGTGTGGCTGCTTCCTCTGTCCTTCTTGGTGTAGTCAGCAGCCTTACACCCGGGTGAAGATGAACAAAGTCAATTGGACTGAACACCTAAATGAATATCTTTTAACACTTTTTGCTGTTATTACAGCTGAAGTGGCAATTGTGAGCTTTATATAACTAGTGTGTTTTCTACCATGATATTAAAGTCGGTTATCTGAGACAATAAAAGGAGTTGAGTCACCTTGTGAATCCATGGAGATGAATGCCTGACAGTTAATGTTTCTCAAACAAATTAATTCAGGTGTGACAAAAGTAGTCATTCTTTTTAATTTTTTTTTTGTTGTTGTTGGTTGTTTAGACATTGTACTCCGTCCGAGTAACCTGGGGTTTAGAAACTGGGTGAAAATTCTCCATGGAGAAGCACTGGAGAGGTAGCCAGGCTCTGCCACTTGCTTAGAGTGCCTGCTTGTGCAAGAATGTTGTGGTGGTTGATTTTGTGGTAGCTTGTCTGGGTTATGGCATTCAGATATGCCACTGACAATTATTTTGAATGGTTGTGTGGAATCGTTTAGGGTGGGGTTTGTATTTAAATCAGTGGCTTTGTCTAAAGCTGGTGGCCCTTCATGTGTGAGTGGGATTCATACAATTAGAGTAGAGCAAAGGTCTTGACCTTCCTTTACTCAGCAGAAGGACTTATCAACAGACTGCTTCAGATTTTAACTGAAGCTGCCCTAGGCTTTTAGCACCCTGTCCTTCCCACCTGCTTTGGGCTCACTAAGCACTACAGTCACCATGCGTAACCAATTTCTTGAAATAAATTCATAGCATAGACAGAGATACTGGTTCTGTTCAGAATATCCATGATGGACACAAATGCATTGACTCTCTGATCACTGGGATCGTGGCTATACACCTCAGAGTCATTCAGGGAGTCATTCTAGCACCAACTCACTCAGAATTACACCACAGTAACTGCCACTACCTCCATGTCCCAGAGTCCGCTGAAAGCCTTACTTGGGAATGCAGCGGGTCTGCTATAATCATGGGCCCACCTGAGGAGAAAGCTTGGTCCTGGAAAGCCCAGCTGTAACAACCTTGATAACCAGTTCATCTGTTTGTGCTCCTGTTTTCTTGCTCTGAAGAGAACTATGGTTGTTGAATCAAGCCAGAAGTGGGTAGGCTTTTCAGAAAAGTACAGAGTAACTCTCAAAAGAGATAAGTAGGACCTGGGAGTGTAGCAGGGCACTCCAGGGTAGGGTTAAGTAGATGAAGAATAAACATTGGAGGCCCATACACTCCCCCCAAGATAATGGGTACCAGTCAAGAATGTGAAACACAAACAACCCTCTGGAATTTTCCAGGGCACAGGGATATCGAGTCCTTTCTGATCAGAATTAGACTTCATATCTAGCAAAATATAGACTGCTTACAGAAAACAGCCACAGCCTTGAATTTATTTTTTGTAGGCTGAAATTTATACTTGCTGCCAAGTTTAGTGTTTCAGAGCACATGGCAACATGTCTACTTATGGCCCAATTACTTATATAAAATACTAATTTAAATGATCATAATAAAGCAAGATGCTTAGATATCATTGTAAATGCAGAACATGGTGGTTTGACAATAACAGGAAAAACAAGGGGATTTCGTGTCATACAGGCTGGAGTGTAGTCCCAGGTGTGGGCCCTGGGCACACTTTAGACAGGCCAGAAACTGTCTTAGGTTATATACTTTTTGTAAAGTAGGAGGGAGTCTATTGATTGATGTAGGAGAATTTTTATAGAAATATATATATTTTTAAATTTTACTTGTGTGTATAAGTGTACTCAGGTGCTGTGAAGGTCAGAAAAGGCATCAGATTCTCTACAGCTGGATTTTAGGAGGTTGTGAGCAGCCTCATAAGGTGTTGGCAACCGGACCTGGTTCAGTTGGAAGACTAACACAAGCTCTTAACTGCTGAACCATCTCTCCAGCCCCTTAAAAATCACTTCAGCAAGTAATTCATAGATCCAGGCTCATGGTGCCTCTTTCATTTTGTCCCACAGGTTAAGCCATCCACCACTGAACACAGGGCTGGAAGACAACAGCCAAGAACAGAAATACTCTGTTGGAGAGAAGAAATGGGGCAAGCACAAGTTCTTAGTTTTCCCAACTTTCTGTAATGTTGCGTCATTTTCTTCAGCAGAAAAATCCATGTTGGAAACTAATCCACACCCTTTAGCAAGCTCAGCTGTTTAAAGAGTAAATAGAGGATGTGCCAGAGGTATTTGGCTCTTGTCTCAGCGAGTCCCTGCTGCTACCTTGAAACAGAGCAGAAGAGGCAGTGGGGGCCCTCACAGTTAATCTCAGCCTGCCCCAGCCATTGCAACATCACAAAGCCCCACGTTGTTCCTGCCCCTCGAGGATCTTTCTGAGCTCCTGTCAATGGCATTTATTTTTCTAACAGACCTTCAAGGTTGCTAGGCACACACAAGGATAAAGAGAGATTCTAGTTACCCATACTTGTTTTCCTTAGTCTGTTTAGAAAAAAAAAATGCATCATATCCCATTTGATAATTGTGCAATGCAGGGTGGATACCTAAACTGGAAGTTAAGTAAGCTCTAGGCACCTTTACAATTGAGACGTCTATTTATACTCAAGTGGAAAATATTCCGTTGTTCTTGATTTAAAAAAAAAAATTGGGTAGAAAGCCAATGAAAATAGACATGACTATTCTTTGCATATAGAGAATGTACCCTGGAAAATTTTTCTTTCTGCTTTTCTCAGGTGAGGAAAATGGAGTGTGTGTCATTAAGAATCTAGAGTCCCCAGGTCATTGTTAATCCAGCCAGGATCCTTTATTGGTAAAAAGCACCAATAATGAAAACACTTAGCATGGGTTCAAATCTCAAGTCTGACATTTGCTGGATAGATGAATTGGAGGAAATGATTTAACTCTCCTGAGTGTGGTTTCCTTCATCTTTACAATGGGAACTGAAGTACTGATGTCAGGAACTACCAGAGAATAGCTGTCCAGGTCAGAGGCCAGACTGGGCACATGACAGGTGATCCATATACATTGGTTTCATTCTATTTCTCACTCTTCTCCCTCTGAAACTGCTTTCTTACTTCATGCTTGTGGATTGCCTGCTGCACCTCAGCATCCTCAGATGTCCAGATATGGAAGCCGCGTGTACCCAGCAGAGGGAGGCAAGGAAGAGGCTTGCTACAGTGAAAAACAGATTCTGGTGGATACAGGGCAGGGGCTGTGTTCGTGGTACCCTCAGAGAGGGAAACAATGAGTGAAATGGAAAAGAGTGTTCTTTAAACTTGGAGATCTCAATTGTGCTTGAGCTGAGCTACCACATGCACACGAGGAGTAAGGGCCCACACTTTGGAACCGGAGCCCCTTTCCTGGTAATAAAGTGACCAGCACAGCCAGTTTATACAGATGTTTATCCACTTCGCACTTCTCCAACATTGGGCTGGCATTGACCCCTTGTAAACCTTCATTTTGTCACCTGCAAAATGTAACTTGACCTTCCATGATCCTTGATCTTGTGTTCCAAGAGGCAGATAGGCAGTGTAAGGGAAAAAAGTGAGGCCGAGGAAGCTGATGAAAATACAGTGTGTCACACATGAAATCCTCCAGAAGAGTGAGCTTGTTGAGCTGCAGCATCACGTGCTCAATGTAAGGAAAGTAGGTTTGAACCAATGGGCCATGTGTTGTGCGCAGGCGCCCTGAATAAAACAGAAGCTGCTTTTCCTTTACACGAAGAAAAGACGAGTAAGGGAAAAAACTGATGTCCATCCTGGGAGTCCCTTTGGGTATCCAGAACATGTGGCTTAGCTGCAAACTCCACCTGTGCCTGTCACACTCACAACTGTCTTTGACACAGGAAGTACATACATACACACAGACACCTCACAGGTCTAGTGTACAAACAGCACACTTTCCACAAGAAATGAGATTGGGAAGAAGCCGAATTAGCCCATACCTCTAAGTCAAGAGCATTGTTGCTGGCTGACCCTCTCTTTTTCTAACAGGTGTAACTTTGAAAGTTACAGTTATAGATAAAAAAGAGACCTGGGAGGATGCTTTTGTCAGAGTAATCCTGACCTCCCAACGTGGGACTCTCTGGCACCCCTCAGCACTGAGGGGTTGGCATTGAAACTCAGCACTCACTCAGCAACTCTGTTTCTAGACACAAGAGTGGACTAGTGAGCTCACCAAGATCCACTCTTGATAGGTCCAAGCCCATGGTCGTATATATGCAATCATGGTGGCACTCAATGATTCATAAAACAAAAAGACGTGAGCACAGGGAAGAAAGAGGCTGACAGGGATTGGGGGAAAGCAAGGGATAGAGTAATCAGAAGGCATTATACGTGGGTATGAAATTTTCAAAAAACAAATCTAATGAAATCATATGTATGCACACACATACACACACACACACACACACACACACACACCTTTATTTTTCCAGTAAAGAGTATTAAGTTCTACTTTTCGTGACTCTGCCATTCATAAATACTAAGGAGATATTTTCCCTTTTCTCCCTACCATTAATTTATTTAGTGAATCATTTAAATCTTTCAGTGAGCTTCCTTGTGCATGCACGTGTGTACATATATATGCAAGCGTGTGTTGAGTATTTATCTAGCTTCTATTGCATCAAGATGTGCTGAGTCTTTTGCATTTTCCCTCCTCCATCTCAACACTCACTCATCCGTCTAAGAGGTCCTGATTTATCGAAGAATCCTATTAGAGAGCGAAATCTGCATTCATTCAACTAGGATTCAGTATGTCGGTGCCTTCTCTGCAAAGAAGTAAATATGAACATGTAAGCATGCACTTACATAAAGATATCCCTAAATATTTCAACCTCAACTATGCCGACATTAAACTAAGAATGCATTTGTCCCTGAGCCTACAGGCTGAATCTATCGCTGCATGCTTTAGTCTAGTCTCCCCCTCAGATTGTGTGTCCATGCCTACTGCAATAGCCGAGACCTGCCTCCTAACACCCACACTCCATCTACTAACTTTTCAGTTTGTTTACAATATCTACATATGTCTTTTTTTTTAACACACATACACATACAACTGAATTAGTAGCTGGTAACTTCATTGACACAAACTGTCAATGAGAGCACAATCCTTCTGCATCTTGCTCTGAGCCTTGGTCTACGTTGCCACTGGTCTCCCAGCCCATTAAGGTAGACCCTCACACCCACCAAATTCTCTGTGACTGTATTTTAAACATTTGCAATATAACTAAATTACTTTGTCACTGCCTGCATCTCATGGCAGTACTCAGAATTTTGAAGAAACCTCCTACATGACTTTAAGAAGTGCATGTATCATTTCATTCTTTGTGCTAAAACTGTTGATGGGTTTTGACAAGGTTAATGTCATATATCTACCAGTATCTTGTCATATAGAATAATTTCAATAACCTAGGATATTCATGTGCTTCATTTCTTCAAGTTTCCTCCCTGTCCTGAGGAAACACTGATCCCCAACAATGTGTGTGTGTTCAGCCCACCCATTCTGTGTCTAAGCCACTATGCTTCCAACTACAACAATTCAGAGTTGTTTATCTATTCATTTAAGCTGAAATTTTAAATTGGTTCTACTGAGATAAGTAAAGGCAATATTCTCAGTGTTAGAAAGTATAGGAAATCATTTATATACTAAGGAAAATAAACTATATTGAACATACTAAAAATTACTAATATGTACTCATAGTATGGATCTTAAGATGAACATTTAATTAAAAATTAAATCTTATGAATGTCAGGTTATGCATCTTGATGCAATTGAGATGTTTTCTTAGACACTTGCAGGTCAGACAAAATTTGTAGCAGATAATGTAGGTATAGAATTGTCACTATTTCTGCTTAGCTTATTAAACTCTTTAAGAAAACCCTTAAAGTCTTCTGTAAGTATAGTCTTGAATTCTGAGCCTTCATGATGGCCAATTTAAAAGTCACAAACCCTGTTCATCTATCATATTAGTGTAAAATTGTTAACTAGAAAGGGAATACATCAACTGAGACAAAATATTAACTGGTAAAAAACTTTTAAATTACATGAATTTACTTACTTACTTTTTGTTTCTTCACTGTGTGTGTGTGTGTGTGTGTGTGTGTGTGTGTGTGTGTTCAAGTATATGTGCCATGAAAAGCAAGCAAAAACAGAGGACAAACTATGGGTGTTGGTTCTCTCCTTCCATCATGTGGTCCTGAGTTCAGTTCTCAGTTATCATTTGGTGGCAAATGCCTTCACCCACTGAGTCATCATCTCTCCAACTCTAGTAAATGAATTTTGAAAGACCTTTGATGACAAGTATCATCATGCTTGACTGTATTGAAACTTTTGACTTACCAGTTTTATTCTGATGTTCTGAATGTCTTTAGAGCTGTAGAAGGGACATAAAAAGAATAGTGGTCATGACAACAAGATTGTAGTCCATTCCCATAAAGCGTCTGTAACAGCTGGAGCAAATTTTATCCATGATAAACATACTGTTAAGTCCACTTAGGTTTGAACTAACCTTACACTTACAACATTTATGAAGAGCAAGTTCTGACACACATGTCGATTGCTGCTTCTCAGCATGAACATCTTACAGGGCCAGACGAGAGTATGGGCATTGCTGTAACATGGGGTTCTGAGTGTTAGGGTGAACTTGATCCACCCGTGATCCATGATCTCAGATTCCACAGAGACTTCTCTACAATCTAGCCTGCAAACTAAAGTTCCTTGGTCTTTGCTTGCCTCTTATGATGACAGGGAATAGCTATGGTTTGTTGTGGAGGAGCCAGCAAACTCTGAATTGTACACAAAAGGGTGCATACACCCAGTGCTGTCAAGTAAGCAGAGATCAAAGTCTAGAAAACACCAGGGGAAACTTCATATGTGTGCAATATTTCACCTTCTCCGTGTGTGAGGGCTGATAGTTGATGCTTTCCCTGCTAGCTTTACATCCTCTCTATATGAAATGACTTTTAAAAATTAGTTATCCAATTTTCAAAACAAGAGGGAGAAAGAAATAATATAGTCAGTTCTCTAAGCTAGAGAGACTGCTCTTTCATTTGATCTGACTAAATGCTATTCCTCAGTGTTGTTTGTATGTGCTTAATTCCCTTTTTTGTTTAGTTTGATACAGAGAGGATTTTTTTGCTATCTTTCCCTCTCTCTTTTTTCTTATCCTTCCTTCCTTCTTACCTTTTTTTTTCTCTGCCTTCCCTTCCTGCTTTCTTTTCTTCTTATTATTTGTCTTTCTTTCCACTAATATATAGATTGGTAAAAATAGAGTTGCCCAAATATGAGTGGAGAGAGGCACTAAGTGTCATCTAAAGGGTATCACCAACCTGAATACTCCAGACAAGGAGCGGAGCAGGAACCCTTTGGAAATGGACTTCCTTGAAGGCCAGATGGAAATGTGACACTTACCTCTTTTGTACCAACCCCACCTGGAAAGTTTAATGAGTCTCCACTGTGCCCTTCAGAACACATACTGAAAAATAAAACCCAGATATAGTGACTTTCTGTCTTGGAAGGATCTAGAAATGAGAGACCAATGCTTGACCACTTGACTGATTCATCATACTGATTGTTTCTGTCACCTCTGCCTGGTCATCAAAATGAGTGACAGAAAAACCCTAAGAAAGAGTCTCTTATCTTTGTAGGCTGGATGAGATTACATTCTGAGTGTCAGGGATTTCTAGGCAGAGCTGGAGGAGGAAGCTATGTCCAGGAAGGACCCTAGAGTAGAAGGCATCAGAGGAGCCTGCCTGGTGACATGGAAGGGTCCTGGGATATTGACCTTGTACAGCCTGGGTTAGGTGCTTGGCTTACCCATGTCAAGAGAATTTGGCATGTAGTCAGCACCCACAACATCTTTTTTCTTGATGCTAACTCTATGACAGCTCACCAGACATACAAAACTCTACACATGAGAAAAATTTATATCTTCACAGGATATGAGACTTAGGATTATATCTCCTCCGATGGGAATAATAGTAATTTCTGTCTGTGAATGTTTCCAGGACAAAGTGACCCATGAAGGAAGCACTGGGCACAACCCCAAGGACCAGTGAGCACCAGAGGGAGGAGAAGGATGCTATTCCCAGATCCTCAGGATTTCCACTTCTGACACTTCAACTCAGGTGGGAGCTGCTTTAGATTTTTGTATTCCACTTAAGTCTGGAATCCCAAGGATCTGCCAGGACAGAAACACTGCTTGGGATTTTGCTGAAATACAAACAGTTTAAAGGTCTCCGGGAGCATCATCCCAGTGTATTTACACATGTCTCGTAAACTCTGGCAGAGAATTTTCCAGGAGACAGTGGTGTCTCCAGAGACATCTTGCTGAGGCTCCTGTAGTACATTTTCTGTTGTTTTTGGCATCTACCTCCTGAAAGGAAAAGGGAACTCAGCGAGAATGTTAAACAAGGCCAGATATATATATTACTTTTAAAGAACTAAATAGGATGTTAGAAATCGTTGTTTTGGGCAGCTTCTCAGTGGCCCAGTTTCAAGTAGCATACAAGCCTCACCAACCCTCTGGTGCTCTTTTCCAGGCCTTTTTTTTTTGGGGGGGGGAGGCGATGGGAGCTCTAAGCTTTCTACACAAGGACACTCTGCCCTTGCTCACAAGTGTTTGAGGGTGTGGAAGAGGTGTGTAAATAACACAATATTTTGCAGAGGGCTCTAGTAGCAGAGTATGGGGTGTTGGTCCCTAGACTTCTTGTATTAACACTTTCCCCCTCTAGTTACATAAAAATCATGCCACTGAGGGTTGGAAGATCGAAGGTTTTTTTCTTTTTTTTTTTAAATTTTATTTTTCTTATTAGTTACATTTTGTTAACTCTGTGTCCCAGCTGTATCCTGCTCCCTCATTCCCTCCCCAACCCCACACTCCCTCCCTGGTCTCCTCCCTGCCCCTTTCCAAGTCCACTGATAGGGGAGGACCTCCTCCACTTTCATTTGACCCTGTTTTATCAGGTATCTTCAGGGCTGGCTGCAAAGTCCTCCTCTGTGGCCTAACAGGACTCCTCCTCCCCTGGGGGGGGGAGGTCAAAGAGCCTGCCCTTGAGATCCTGTTAGAAATAGTCCTTGCTCTCCTTACTTTGGAAAACTACTTGGTTACTGAGTTACCACAGGGCACATCGGAGCAGAAGTTCTAGGTTATATCCATAGATGGTCCTTGGTTGAGTGTCAGTCTCAGAAAAGACCCTGTGTCCGGATATATTTGGTCCTTATAGAGCTCCTATACTTTCCTTATCATACTAACTCCCCTTCTTTCATATGATTCCCTGCACTCTGCCGAGGGTTTGGTTATGAGTCTTAGTGTCTGCTTTGAAACACTGCTAGGTAGAGTCCTTCAGATGCCTTTTGCAGTAAACTCCTGTCATACGTTCAATGCATATCCCATTTGTCTTTCTATATGAGGATTGATCATCTTCACCCATGTCTGCTTTCTTGATTATCTTCTTTAGGTGTGTAGATTTCATTATGTTTATCATATCTTGTAGGTCTATATAAGCGAGTATATACCATGTTTGTCTTTCTCCTTCTGGGATACTTCACTCAGAATGATCTTTTCTAGATCCCACCATTTGCCTGCAAATTTCATGATTTCCTCCTTTTTGATTGCTGAGTAGTATTCCATTGTGTAAAAATACCACAATTTCTGTATCCATTCCTCTGTTGATGGACATCTGGGTTGTTTCCAGGTTCTGGCTATTACAAATAAAGCTGCTATAAACATGGTTGAACAAATGTCCTTGTTGTGTACTTGAGCAAATTTTGGGTATATGCCTAGGAGTGGTATAGCTGGGTCTTGAGGTAGCACTACTCCTAATTGTCTGAGAAAGTGCCAGATTGGCTTCCAAAGTGGTTGTACCAGTTTACATTCCCACTAGCAATGGAGGAGGGTTCCCCTTTCATCACAACCTCTCCAGCATGTGTTGTCACTTGAGTTTTTGATCTTGGCCATTCTGATGGGTGTAAGGTGAAATCTCAGGGTCGTTTTGATATTGGATCCTGTTTTCTGTTAGCCTGTGTCTTTTTATTGGTGAATTGAGTCCATTGATATTGATAGATAACAGTGACCAATGCATGTTACTTCCTTTTGTAATGGAGTCGGTGATCTTACCCTGTTTCATTGCTTTTTTTCTTTTCATTTTTATTGGGATATTATCTGTATGCCCTGTTTTCTTGGGTGAAGTTCTTTTCGTTGTATTGGAGTTTTCCTTCTAATATCTTCTGTAGGTTGGTTTGCTGTGTAGATATTGCATAAATTTAGTTTTGTCATGGGATATTTTGTTTTCTCCATCTATGTTGATTGAAAGCTTTGCAGGGTATAGTAGTCTGGGTTGACATTTGTGATCTCTTAGAGTCTCCATGATACTTGCCCAGGCCCTTCTGGCTTTCATAGTTTCTGATGAGAAGTCCGGTGTGATTCTGATAGGTCTACCTTCATATGTTACTTGGTCTTTTTCCCTTGTTGTTTTTAATATCTTTTCTTTGTTCTGTAGATTTAGTGTTTTGACTATGATGTGACATGATGTGTTTCTTTTCTGGTCTAGTCTATTTGGTGTTCTGTAGGCCTCTTGTATATTTATGGACATCTCTTTCTTTAAGTTGGGAAAATTTTCTTTTATGATTTTCTTGAAAATATTTTCTGGACCTTGGAGCCTGGAATCTTCTTTTTCATCAATTCCTATTATTCTTAGATTTTGTCTTTTCATAGCGTCCTTGATTTCTTGGATATTTTGTGATTGGATCTTTTCTGATTTTACCTTTTCTTTGAGAGAAGTATCAATTTCTGCAAGTGTGTCTTTATCTCCAGAGATTCTCTCTTCCATCTTTTGTATTCTTACTTTTGTGGTTCCTGATCTTTTCTCCAAGTTCTCCAGCTCTAGAGTTTTCTCATTTTGTGTTTTCTTTATTGATTCTAATTCTGTTTTCATGCCTTGCACCATTTCTTTCATCTGTTTGAATTTGGATTCCTGTCTCTCTACAATGGTCTCTATTTCTTTGTTCATTTCTTTTTTATATGACACTAATTTTATCTCTACTTGTGCCTCTATTTGTTTGGCTATGTTTGCCTGTGTTTCTTTAAGGATTTGTCTATTTCTTCTTTCTTTACCTCTAATTGACTGGCCAACTCTTTGAAAGATTTGTTCATTTCCTCCTTATGAGCCTTAAATAATTGGGTAAGCGTGGCTTTAAAGTCATTTTCCTGTGCTTCTGATGAATTGGAGTATCCATCAATTTTGGGGTTTGCTGGTGAAGTCATGATGTCCTGATTTATGTTGGAAGTGTTCTTTCGCCTACCCCTGGCCATTGGCTTATCTGAAACCTTCCCTGTTTGTTTTTGGATTCTGCAGATCAGACTGGTACTGTCTCTCTCTGGCATCTGGAGAGTTCTTCAGGAAGCTGAGAGAGGTCCGTGTCCTCAATGTGTGCTGAGGACTAGCTGTACCTGTGGGAGAAAAGTACGCAGGTGCAAACGGGGCAAATGCAGGTGCGTGTGTGTGTATGTGTGTGTGTGTGTATGTTTGTGTGTGTGTGTGTGTGTGTGTGTGTATGTTTGTGTGTGTGTGTGTGTGTGTGTGTGAAAGTGTGCATAATGTGTGGAAGTGATGGATAATGTTGAACCCTTGAGTGTGTGGGAGGGGCTCTGCATTGTATATGTTGCAGGCGCTAGTGATGATCGCAGCACAATTTCTGGCATTAACTGCCTTAACTCCTCAATTAGACCCACAGAGCAGGAACTTCAATGTCCCAAGTGCCCCTCTGTTTCCCAAAGTGGGTATATGGGTGGGAGGGGGTTCGATGTCTGGCTTCTGTTTTAGAAGGACCCAGGATCTTGGGATCTGCAGATTCTCAAGGGTGCACTCAGTTACAGGCAGGTCACTTGGCAGAGATCGGGGTATCCGGACTCTCTGCTCTCTGGTTGGGTCCTGCTTCTTTGATGTGCTCCGCCAGCTCCTTGCTGCTGTCACTGCCAGGTTATGAGGTCTTGCTGCAGCTGGAGATTTCAAGGTGGTCATGTCAGTAGGGATCGGGGTAATCAGGCTTTCTATTCTCTGGTTTGGCCCTGGTTAGTCTTAAACTGGAAGGCTGATGTGCCCCACCAGCTCAGTGATGCTCCGCCGCCAGGTTAGGAAGTTCCACTGTAACTGGAGACTGGGTTGCTAGTCCAGATGCTTTCTGGGAAGTCCTGGGGTCTCTTCACTGTGCTCTCCAAGCTTGGGAGGCCCAGCGCCTGGTGTACCTAGCTAGTGTGGCGTTTCTGCCTGGCTTTGGTGAGTATATAGCATATTCTCTGTCACTGTGGGATTGGGCGTGCAGTACCATCAGAGATCACGATCCTGTGGAGCTAGTATGGCGTCTAGCAGACTCGGGCCCTGGGAGGATGGTGCAGCTGCCGCGCGAATCTGGGACTCGGAGACGGAGACTGCTGGCATTTTCTTCTTCTTTTTTTTTTTAATGGAGTATTATCTCTTTCTCTTTCTATCTCTGAAACATAGAGCAAAGTCGACTTTGAAAGTTAGTTTTCTTTTGTAGTAGAGTTCTACGAGATGTAACATAGATATCAATTCATGTATTCACTGAGCACACAGAGAAGCTAAAGCATGTCCTCGCCCTTCGTCAACTGCCTGATGTTACCTCATCATGGTTTCCCCTTACCCTTTGCACCCATAGACCTGTTTTCTAGGAGGAGGATTTGCCTTTCCCGGAAAGCCGGGTACAGAGACACACAGAGTGAGTGACTTTGGATGTTGGGTTCTTGAGCACTGAGCATAATGCCTTTAAGGTTCATCTACATTACTACCTGTGCCCAAGTGCTCTCCATTATGGAGGTTAGTAGCATTCTACTACATAGGGTATGTTTCAGAAAAGATACCTATCTCACCAAAACATTCATCACAGTCCTCAATGTCTGTGACTGTGTCACCTTACACAGCAATGGGACTTTGCAGGATCCATATGGGTCTGATCCCACCTAGGTCTTTAGGAGAGGAAGGGACAGAGTCAGCTGTGACGACAAAAGCAGAGGCCAGAGTAGTGTGTTTTGAAGATAAAGACTGGGAACCAAGCAATGCAAAAAAAAAAAAAAACCTCTAGGAATGAGAATATAGAGAAATGGGTCTTACTCTGCAATTTTCAGGAAGGGTGCTGTCCTGCATTCTTGGTCCTGCATTTTCGTTTCAGGCTCCTGACCTCCCCAACTGTACACTGGACAGTCTATACAGCTTTAGGTCCCTAAGTTTGTTGTGGTCATTGGTAGCAACTGTGATAATGAACTAACACAAGAAGGATAGCAGTTTGTGAGTACTTATCCACTGCAGGACTCTCAGACTCTTTAAACCTTTGGCTAATTCTGAATAGAATGGCAATCAAATGTTTGTGCCTTATCTGGGGTAAATGCCTAGAGCAGGGTTCTTGTTTCTGCTGTTAAGCTTAACTTTATGGGGAAATTTATGAAGAACTTTATGGAGGCTGCATGGTTGCATGTACTCAAAAGCAGCAATCGAGCATCCAAGATCCTCTTCCGTTTCATCAGCATATTGTACGGTGTGCATGTGCTCACAGACTGAACAGTGCCTCGTGCACAGCCAGGTGCTTTATGAGTGAGCTGTGCCTTCAAACATCTTTTTACCATTTATTTTTAGACAAAGTCTAGCCAATTTGTTCAAGCTGGCCATCAGCTCACTGTGTAAAGTGGATTAGCTTTGAACTTGTAGTCCTCCTGCCTCAGCTTTCCTAGTATCTGTGATGACAGGCTTGTGCCACAAGGCCAGGCTTCCAATTGACTCAGTAATTCTGTGTCCCAAGCATATGTACACACAGTTTGATCTTGCTTTTTTCTGATGACTGGCACTATGGAACATGTTGTATGTAGCTCATGTATTTGTTTGCTTACTCATGCATCTTTGCTAACATGTCTGTGCACATCTTTCAGCTTTGTTTTTAAATTTGGGTGATGCTCTTATTGTTGAGTTTTTAAGAATTACTAAGATGGTACTCACATACACGTAATTCTTGTTGGATATCTGTAAACTTCAAATATTCTTAGTCTCTCTTTCTTTGTTCTCTTTACAGAAAAGAGTGACTCAAATTTTGATGTGATCAATTAGTTATATTTTTCTTTAATGGGGTATGTTTTGGGTTTAGTTTGAGCCCACTTGGAACTGTCTTTCATTCTATTCTAAAGCTTTTTATAGCTTATGTATTACACTTGGAGCTATGATCCATTTTGAATCATTTTTCTAGAATAAGACAGGCTATTTATGATAAAGTTCATGGTTTTACATGAAAATATCCGCATCTTCTAATACCTTTGAAAACCCTTTCACATTCTCCATTGAATCCCTTTGTATCTTTGTCAAAAATAGCTTAGCTGTACTTGCAGTCTATTTCTGGGTTCTGTGGTCTACTTCATTGATCTGTGTCTCCCTTTGCCAATATTATAGCAGCGTGACTACTGAAGCACTAGAATAATGTGCCGAAAATAAGTGCTGTAATCACTCCAGCTTTATTCTTCTCCTGAACTGAATTGATTGTTAGCACCTTTGTATTTCCTTAAAAATTCAGGGGAGAGGGTGTGTACACCAGAACAACAACTGAAAAAACACCTCCTGGGATTTTAACCTATGTGGGATGGCATTAAGTTTACACACCAGTTGGAGGCGGTGGCTTGAATAAGAATGACCCCAATAGTCTCAAGTATTGAAACACTTGGTTACCAGTTATGATGCTGTGTGTGTCAGGGTGGGGCGGGGGTGCTTAGAATTTGGAAAGACTTACATCACTGCGGGCAGGCTTTGTGAGTTGAAGTCTTGCTCCATCTCCAGTTCACTATTGCTGCTTCCTGCCCATGGGTTGAAGATGTATGCTTCCACCTTCCTGCTTCCACCAGCACGTCTGTCACTTGCTGCCATGCTTACCTGCCATGAAAAACTCTTACCCATCTGGAATGGTAAGCCCAAAGGAACCCCTTCTTCTGTAAGCTACCTTTGGTCATGAGTCCTACCACAGCAATGGGAATGTGTCCAGTATGTGGTATCTTGGTTTTAGTTTCTGTTGCTGCAATAAAATACCCTGACAAAAACACCGTAAAGAGAAAGGTTTATTTTAGCCCATAGCTTCAGGTTACTATCCATCACAGCTGGGGAGTCACAGCAGCAGAAGCAGGAAGCACGTCACAAGGGCTCTATGATCACAGAAAGCAATGATGAGTGCGTGAATGGCAGTGATCAGTTCATTTTCTCTACTCTTACACAGTACACAAGTCCCCATCTGGGGCATGGTGCCACGACACTTCAATTAATTTAATCAAGTCAACTTCCCACAGACATTTTCAGGCAACTATTTTTCAGGGTATTCTTCTTTTTTGAGGTTGATAATTAACAACAACTATCACATGGGCTGTAATTAGTTACTTGTATTTGTCACTTCTTTTGCTGTGGCAAAATATTTGACAAAAGCAAACTAAGAAAAGACTTTTCTCCCCTTTGTGTAGTCCGGCATGACTTTTTATTTTTATTTTTATTAATTACAGTTTATTCACTTTGCATCCCCCCTGTAGCTCCCTCCCTCCTCCCCTCCCAATCCCACCCTCCTTTCCCCTTCTCTACCCATGTCCCTCCCCAAGTCCACTGATAGGGGAGGTCCTCCTCTCCTTCCTTCTGATCCTAGTCTATCAGGTCTCATTAGGAGTGGCTTCATTCTTTTCCTCTGCGACCCTGAGATTTCACCTTACACCCATCAAAATGGCTAAGATCAAAAACTCAAGTGACAACACATGCTGGAGAGGATGTGGAGAAAGGAGAACCCTCTTCCACTGCTGGTGAGAATGTAAACTTGTACAACCATTTGGAAATCAATCTGCTTTCTCAGACAATTAGATATAGTGCTATTTCAAGACCCAGCTATAGCACTCCAAGGCATATATCCAAAAAATTACTCAAGTACACAACAAGGACATTTGTGCAACCATGTTTGTAGCAGCTTTATTTGTAATAGCCAGAAGCTGGAAACAACCTAGATGGCCCTCAGTTGAGGAATGGATACAGAAATTGTGGCACATCTACACAATGGAATATTACTCAGCGATAAAAAACAAGGAAATCATGAAATTTGCAGGCAAATAAATAGTGGGACCCGGAAAAGAAAAGTCTTACTTTGGTTCAGAGTTTGTGGAAACTGTCCGTCATGGCAGACAAGGAGTGGTGGCTGAAGCATGAAGCAGTTGGTTACAAGGCATCTATAGTCAGGAAGCGAAGAAATGCAATCATTGGTACTCAGCCCTCCTTCTCTTTATTCAATCTGGGAACTCAGTCCATGGTATGGTATTGCTCACATTCAGGATAGGCTTTTTCCTTAGTAGTTCAGCCTTCTGGAAACATTTTCACATACAACCCTAAAGATAAATTTTCCTGGTGATTCTAAACTGCATCAAGTTAACAATGGATCTGTGATAATACATTTAAAAATGCCACATACAACAGATATGGAATGAAGAGATTTATCGTACAGAGGTTGGGGGAGAGAGCCAGAGAGAGACAGTGGGAGAACACAGGAGAAGAGAAAAAGGGGGATGTTGGCGGAGACCTCCAGAAAGAGAAAGTCAGAGTGAGCAGGGAAGATGAGGGAAACTGAGCCAGAAAGGGTGGTTGGGAGTGGCACACAGGTTACATCTGGAACACCTGGCCCAGGTAATGACATAGGATGCTGGTGCTGACATAGGACATTGTCAGGACTCTAAAGGCCCCTAAGGGCAGGGCAGTTAAATTGCCCGCACAACAACATTACACCATCAATGAGGGACTGACATTTTTTTTTTCCCTCTGCACTGAGAATTCTGGCCCATGTCTTTCCAGTTGCTTAGAATGTTGTATTATTTGCATTGGCAATTTTTAGCATTTAGAACAGAGATTCTGTACAAGATTTGCTGCATTATTTTCACAAAATGTTTGTGTTCATGTGTGCATGCATACGTGCGCACGCGTGCATGTGCGTGCACGGGTGCATGTGTGTGTGTGCGTGTGCGTGCACGGGTGCATGTGTGCGTGCGTGCATGCATGTGTGTGTGTGTGTGTGTGTGTGTGTGTGTGTGTGTGCGCGTGCGCCCGCGCGTATGATGCTTGATGGTGCCTAAAGAGGTCAGAAGAGGACATCAGACTCCCTGGTGCTGGAGTCACAGATCATTGTGAACACCTTGATATCAGTGCTGAGAATTGAACCTGAGTCCTCTGGCAGAGCAGTGAGCTCCCTTAACCACGAAGCCATCTCGCTAGCCCCGTGCCACATTTATTCCCAATTCACTTGTTGAAGCTGTACAAAATGACTTCAAATAGCAACCAGTCTTGGTTTCCAAGGATAAACACTGTTTTTATTTGTGCTGCATAGTTTTTAAGCATATTACTGAATGTGTTTTAAAAATATTTTTGCATTTATAGGGTTGAGGCTATTTGTCTGAATTTCTTTGTGATCCGTATCTTTTTAAATTATTTCTGGCTTTGATATCAAGGCAATGTTGAACTTATAAAAATAGCTCGGAAGTGTTATTTTCTTTCTACTCTCTGAAAGAGATTTTATGGAACAGATATGATTAAGACTGAATATTTTTTAACTGCTAACTATCTCATAATACCTTCTAGATTATTCTGATTACCAGCTAAATCTTGGCCTCGTTTCAATTGTTTTAGTCCTTTCTTAGAGTTGAGCTTCCATCTAGATTGCCAAGCAGACAAAATTTTGCACAGATATGCATATTATATGTACACATGTGTTTTTTGCAAGGGATACAGATAACAATAACACAGTTAACGCAGTTATGTATATAAATGGATAGATGTGTGAGATAACATGTATGTATTGTGAGTTCATGTAATCAGATATATTATCCATGTAATGTATATAGATGCGTTAATGACATTGGTGATCTCTCTCTCCCTTTCTTCCCCCTCTTTCTCCCTCCTTTTTCCTTTCATTATGTATGTGTATCTTGCTACAGTTATAGTTGCTTTGTTCATCTAGCCACAGAACCAGCTTTTTGCTTTATTTCTTTTCACTGTTTTTCTGTGTCTAATGCTGTTGTTTGCTGCTCTTAATTACCTTTTCGATTACCTTGGCTTCCTCTTGACCTTGTTTTCTGTTCATTTAAGGTAAAATCTTAGCTGGTTGATTCAGAACTTCATGATTTCCTTCTGTAAACTGTTTGATGGCACTAGCCTTTTAGAAAGCACCAATTTTTTTTTCCTGCACCTCACAGCAGTGTGAGATGTTTTAATTTAACCAATAATATTTTATTTAACTTGTGAGTGCATCTTGAATATGTTTGTCTGTATGATGTCCATATTTATAGGTTTTATTTTCTTTTTGGTACTGCTTTCCAGTTCAGTTCTATCTCATATTTAACTAAATTGTGTACCCCAAATGTTCTAACTTTCAAGCTCTACCCCAGCACCTCAACATGTGACTGCATTTGGAGACAGGGCTTTTAAAATGGTAATTAAGTTATGGGGTCATTAGAGCAGGCCCAATCCAATATTGCTGGAGTCTTCATAATGACAGGAGATTAGGAGACACTTAACCCAGACAAAAGAAGAGCCATGAAGAGATGCAGTGCCATCTGCGTACCAGAGAGAGAGGCTTTACAAGAAACCCACCAGCACCCTGACCTTGAACTTCTAACCTTCAGAACTGGAATAAAAAACATCTGTTGCTTAAGACCCCTGGAGTGCATTATTTTGTTATGGCAGCCCTAACAAAAGCAACGCACAGTTCAGAAATACACCTTATGGTATTTAACTATTTCATGTTTGTTGTAGTTTAATTTATGGTCTGTCTCATTTAATTTTCTACATACCTTGAAGACAAATGCATGTCTACCTTGTGGTAGGTGAAATAACTTATAAATGTCAGTTTAATCCAGTTGTCTGCTGAATAAACCCTTCTGCATCCTTTCTCCCTTTTTTTTAATTTTTAATTTTTTATATTAATTACAGTTAATTCACCTTGTATCTTAGCTGTAGCCCTCTCCCTCATTCCCTCCCAATCCCACCCTCTCTTCCTCATTTCTTCCCTGCCCCTCTCTAAGTTCACTGATAGAGGAGGTCCTCCTCCCCTTCCATCTGACCCTAGTTTATCAGGTCTCATCAGGACTGACTTCAATGTCCTCCTCTGTGGTCTAACAAAGCTACTCCTCCCTCAGGGGGGTGGTCAAAGAGCCAGCCACTGAGTTCATGTCAGAAAGAGTCCCTGCTCCCCTTAGTAGGAACCCACTTGGATACTGAGCTGCCATGGGCTACATCTGTGCAGGGGGTCTAGTTTACCTCTATGCATGGTCCTTGGTTGGAGTATCAGTCTCAGAAAAGACCCCTGTGCCCATATTTCTTGGTTCTTGTTGCTCTCCTTGTGGAGCTCCTATCCCCTCCAGGTCTTTCTATTTCCCCCTTCTTTCATAAGATTCCCTGCACTCTGCCCAAAGTTTGGCCATGAGTTTCAGCATTTGCTTTGGTACCCTATTGGGTAGAGTTGTTCAGAGGCCCTCTGTGGTAAGCTCCTGCCCTGTTTCCTGTTTTCTCCATCTTTCAATGTCCATCCTGTTTGCCTTTCTGAGTGAGGACTGATCATCTTATCCAGGGTTCTCCTTCTTGCTTAGCTTTTTCAGGTGTACATATTTTAGTATGTTTATCCTATATTATATGTCTAATATCCACTTATAAGTGAGTATATACCATGTATGTTTGTAGCAGCTTTATTCATAATAGCCAGAACCTGGAAACAACTCAGATGCCCCTCAATTGAGGAATGGATACAGAAATTGTGGTAAATTTATACAATGGAATACTACTCAGCAATTAAAAACAAGAAGTCATGAAATTTGAGGGCAAATGGTAGGATCTCCTTTTCTATTTATATGTTTATTGATTATTAAGAAAAGATTGTTGTAAAAACAAGATATTACTTGGATTTGCATATTCTTTCATTTTTTTGTGTTATTAGATACAAAGCAACTTAGGAACGTCATGACTCTTTGTTCTTTTAGCGGGCCTCACTTTACCCTTGAGCTCTATTGTTGTTCTGAAGCCCATTTTATTGATATTGAGACCCTTCCCAGTTTTCTATTTATTGGTGATAATAGGTTCTATGCTTTGAGCATTTTGACCTGGAAGCCACCTGCTAGCTTTCTCCTTACCATAACAGTACTGGGGAAAAAAGGGAAAAATTAGCTTGTGTACAATTTCACAGATTTAGTCTATCATAGCAGGGAGGATGTTTTGGGGCAAGTGTCTCATATTATGGTCAACATAAAGGTGAGAAAGAAATACAGACAGGGGCTATCGCAAGGTAAATCACCCCTGACATGTCCCTGTAATATACTACAGGTTCTACCTACTAATTCCCATCTCCCAGTAAGGGTGTGACATCATGAGTCTATCGAGAAATCAAACTGTAGGTAAGATTAGAGCTCTCAGAATGCAATCACCTCCCCCAAGCCCATCAGCAGGCAATAAGATCCCTGGTACACAAGACTATGTGGGGAGGAGGTCATGTTAAAGTGGCATAGTATGCTTGAGATTGGTTTTTCATAGTCTCACAAAGTGGCATTATTTCTTGTGGCTGAAGATTGATAGTTCGTACACCTCCAAGATAGTCTTGTCCATATGAAGTCTGCAAGAGGCCATGCTACCTCTCCATCTTACCATTCTTGTGCCCATCAGGACATTGTTTTGTTATGGAAATGTCATTGTTTTAGTTTTAATTTAATTTCATCGAGTATGTTTATATAACTTTATATGTCTATGGGAATGAATGCATGTGGATGCACATAGGCCGTGGTGTCTTAGGTGTCTTCATTAATTACTCTTCATCTTATTTTTTGAGACTGGGTCACTCAGTCAAGCAGCAGCTCACTGGTTCTACTAGACTGGCCATTACTTCCCAGGCCTCCTTCTGCCTTTACCTCCCCACGATACTGCTCACATGCACACACCATTGTATTGGCATTGTTCTGTGTGCTAATGACCTAAAACTCAGGTTCTCATGCTTGTGGCAAGAACTTCATCAACTTCACCTATCTCTGAAGCCCCTACTGTGGGATTTCCTCATAAGCATTTTTAAAATACGAAAATTCAGTATTATTAATATATTATCATTATCCTTGAACTCTAGGGAAGGTCCCTGCCCATTTAATAATAACTAGTGTGACTGTAGCACCTAGTGTTGGTCGCTAGGACAAAAAGTGAAGAACAAAAGACTGTTAGACTAAGGTGGAGTTTGAGGTTAAGTAAGAAGGGTTCATGTTATACAGGTTAAGTGATAAGGCTCTCCAGATGTGGAAAACATATTACCAGATGTCAGCTTATTTAGAGATAATCACAGGTCACACAAACTAGGGAAGAAAAGAGGGCTATGGGGGGGACCTCGTCAATGCAGACAGAGTCAGATCTTTACAAGTGTCAGGAAGTGATTTGAGAAGCATCCTGAGAGTCTGTTCTTTTATTTTCAGTGCTGAGGATAGAGCCCAGGGCCTCACCCATGGTAAATACACATTCTAAAATTAAGTTTCATTTGGGTCACTTCGGGCAGGAAGGGCCCATGATGCTGGTCCCACGATCTCTCTATAGTTCCTTTTTACTAATCCACTCATGCAAAAATTGGCTTTGGTTTGCTGTTATGCCAGGCCCTATTTTTATTGAGATGTATGTATGAGGCCAGCCATACCCAGGTAACAGCCCACCAAAGACTGGAAAATATCAGTACTAAACATCAGGTTCTTTCAATCTCTGAACTTTGAACATTTTCTTTATTTCCCCGCCACTGTAGCCATCTATAAGTATAAAACTAAAACTAAAACTAAAATTATTTTTTTTTTAATTTTATGTTTTTTTCAAACTGGGAGCTCTTTTTTTTTTTTAAGAGGTATACTAGCCTTGGCTATGTAAAACAAATATCAAAATTAACCAGGATATATGGGGGTTTTTTGTTTTGTTTTGTTTTTCTCTGACTTCTTAGAAACAGCAGAGATTATTTAGTATGTAGTAAAATTTATATTTGAAAACAGGAAAGGAAAAAAATGGAGGTCATGAAGGAGCAGACACTATGTTAAAAGGAGTCAAATGTCCAGTGTCCAGTATGTGAATACATGAGTCTGATGACATCACGTATGCACTTATCAATGAAAGTACTGCTAATCCAGAGGCATGGAAGATCATCTCTGTGGTTAGGATGTTAAGGCTGGCAAGGTAGTTCAGTGAGGAAAGGTACATGCCTTTAAGCCTAAGACCCAAATTCCATCCCTAGAACCCGCTTGATGGAGGTTGTCCTCTGACCTCCATGCATGCACCATACACATGTACCCAATGTAATTTTGGTTTAAAGGAATCTATGTTACGATACAAGATTGAAGGATGATAGAGGGCTTGTCTGCAGCCCCCACAATGTGCACATTGGTTTCCTCCGTTGACGATTCGACCTTTCTCTATGAAATGCTGAACGTGTTTGGAACCACTGAATGTACAGTATGGGCACAGTCATTGAAAAGTGAGAGAAGCCACCTGCATGGCTGCTGAGAAGCAAGAAGTCTTGAGCTACTCAAAATAAAAATAGTTATGTGTAGCTACCATTATTTTAAATCTGAAAAAACAAAGTCTTGAAGAGATTAAACCCCTTGCCCAGTGGAAACTGTTAATACATTTATGGGCATGCTGTTGAGTGGCTGCACATGAAGGCCAAAGCTTTCCCTACCAAGAACCAGAGCTCTATTGTGACCAAGTGAACATCTCCATGGATACTGGGATTCCAGATTCTATTTCAGGAGAGCAAAATCATTGTGATTTATTGAGAAACATTTCTTTCACAGCAACCTGGAAACACAATTCTCTTCTCTCTGAACTTCTTGGCTCTGCAAACTTTCCTGTTTTTAGACACTCTTCAGCTCCCAGATGGGAGGCAGAAGTAGATAAATACATTTTAAGGCCTATAAGACTATAATAAAAATTCCTAGCTTAATCTACCAAATATTTGTGGCCAGCCACTGTGAAGAAAAGCTGTGCAAAGGCAGAAGACCAGGGTTAAAAATTCAGCCACTGTGGTTATTGTGGGGCCTTGGGTTAGTAACATTACCTTTCTGTAAAAAAAATGAAGTCTGAATTTAAAAGAGTACAGAGGGACAATGAGGAGACCCATGATGCAAAATAGTTGGTCTTATACATTGCTTAGCATTTTTATGACTAATTCATAATTATTCTGCTAACAAGCTGACAGGTAAAATGGGCTGGTCTTCATATATAAAATCAATAAAAGGTGAAGATGGGCTTGGGATATATCTCAGTGGGTATAGTACTTGTATAACATGCAAGAAATCATGAGCTTGACTGCCAGCCCCACATAAAGCCAGGTGTGGTGGAACACAAGTGTAATGCTGACACTATGGAGGTAAAGGCAAGAAGGGGCAGAAATGGGAGGCCACTATTCTCAGTCACATGGTGAGTTTAAGGGGGAAAAATCCCCAATAATAAGTAAGGTAAAGGAGATTATCGTTTGGCATTCAAGAGTCACCAAGCATTAAGTATGCACAAGTGTGGAGTTGTTAGGCTCATAGCCCACACTGGCTCTTGAGTCAAGAAAGCATGAGGAAAACAAGCTTGACTCTGATCAAATATGAGAGGGAACAAACCCAATCCTGTCTCTCCACAGAGGTCCAATGGCTTCAGAGGCTGATGTAATTTCATTTTCAAGGGAACATGAAGTCAGACTCCAGTGACATTTCTGAGAAAGACCAGTTAGAAAATAAACATATCAGCATGACACAGTGGATCACACCTACAATCCCAGCACTTGGGGAGGCAGAGCTGGTCAGATTGCTGTGAGTTCAAGACCAACCTGGTCTACAAAGTGAGTTCAGGACAGCCAAGGCTACGCAGCGAAACCCTGTCTTGCAAAACTAAAAACTGAAAAATAATATCCAAAATAAAGAAAGGAAAGGAAAGAAAGAACAATCTCCTATGGTAAGGTGCTGTGGAAAATCAGGGACTAACATCTCTGAAAGAAGCAGTTAAATTCCGAGTTAGACAAGAAGGAACCCAGTCAGGTCTCAACAAACTCTGTCTCTTCTTAATTTGTCATTGCAAAAATAAATTAAGGTTGATGAATAAACACAAACCCCTCATGCCATCACAGAGAGAGGTTAAAATAGGTGGCTCAGTCACCTAACTTAAATGTTAGCCACAGGAAGACTGATTTACAAAACTGTGGCATCTCACAGCCTAAAAGTGTGTTCCAGAAGACAGCAAAGCCAACAGAGCCACTGCAATTCTCATGGCTGCTTAATGTGCTGAGATGAATGATGGTTGAGCTCTAAATATTTATATCACCTACTCTAAGGTTCAGAGAACATTGTGGAAAAGGGAAGGGGGAAGAATGTAAGAGCCAGAAGATAAGCGGAAGGGAGCTGTAAGACTATCTTCAGGGCATGACACAGCCCCTGCAAACATAATCTCACGGCAACTGCAGTTTCCTGTACAAGACTGGGCTTGTCAACAACCAATCACAGACCAGACCTGGGAAGAGCTCCTGGAGCCCTAACCATCTCTGGTGAACTGTTGGAAACTGATAGATGCTGGGGGAAGTTCAGTCATTGCTTTCAGTTATCAGTTCAGCAGTGAACCACCCAGATTCCTGTGCCTTTTTCCAAATGTGCAACCGTACAGAGAGCCCTGAGAAAAATTAGTGGGCCAGAAAACAGAATAAATGTGAGAAGCAGGCTTAGAGGAAAGGAAGATACCACGGGGGAGGAAGATAATACAGGGTAATTGGTGAGAGTAATCAGAATGTATTATGTACATGTTTGAGTTTGTCAAAGGACAAATTTAATCAATTTCTAAACAGAACAAACTATCTACAGACATGGACAATGTTGTTTTTTTTGGAAATTTGATTAATATATGTACCTTCCAAGTACAATATGCTTAACTGAAATGCACTAAGGGCTTTAACTAAATCCTTCGAATGAAATTAATAAGCAGCTGGTTGATTCTAGCATCATCTGGCATAGGAATCAGAATTCCTCTGAGGAGGGGCAGGCCATGTTTTTGTGTGGAGGACAACAAACATGTCAAATCAATACCAAACAAACAAAAAATATAAGTTTAGCTTTCCACATTGGCTTGTTGTATATCAACCTTGCTGTACTCCCACTCTCCCTAATACTAAAATGTAGACAAACATACTTACCTTGCAAGACTATTTTGAGATAGGATTAAAATACATCCGGAGTACTTCCTGGTGCTGGTCTCTACGAGTAATGGTCATTATGTTTCTGTATTTGTAATTATGTTCCCATCTCCCTAACCCATTTATCTATATTATATGGAGGAAAACACATGTAAATTCTATTTCCACCTCATTCAATAAGATCCCTGATATATTAATATATTGTGCCTGACAGGGAAGGCTCCATACACATTTGCCGAGTGCACGGGCAAAGACAGAGAACATAGTGTAGAATCAAGAATAACTCAACAAATAGCTCAAAGCTTGAACAAGGGATACTACTCGCTGGTATAGTATAGGTTCAATTCCTGCCACAGCAGCAAAGCAAAACCCAGTGCAGGTGCTGCTTTAGCCATAGTGACTCTAGGGCCTTTTAAGTATACCAGGGATGGTTGAAGGATCTTATATTTTGTAGGGCTCACAAATGAGTACATGGCATTTGTACATGATAGCCATCATAAAAGTGCAAAATTGCTAATGTGAGGCCTTCCCTGCTGGAATAGAAGTGACTAGAGTGAAGATGAGGATCCTGTGGAGACTGAGGATAGTAGAAAATACACTTGGGGAGGATTAGTCATAACATTCTATATACAACAGGAGCTGAGTACATGTGGAATTGATTGATGACACACTTCAAATAATTAGAGAAGTGTGAGAAGGTGTCCAACACAGAAATAGCAATATTCAACAATATGGAAATATTAATTACCCTGGTGTGATCATTATACACACGTATTATATATATATATTATATATTATATGTATTATAATATATATAATATATATAATTTTGTACCTTGTAGATAAGTGTATATATATATATATATATATATATATATAATTTTGTATATATATATATATAATTTTGTACCTTGTAGATAAGTGCTAATGTTATCTGTTAAGTAAATTATTTATAATTTACTTAACAAAAAAGGAAAAGATTGGCTGGAAATGGAGCTCCAAGGAGTACTTGCCTTGCAAATGTAAAGCCTTGTGCTTGATCCTCTGGACTATGTACAACAAAGAAATGAAGACTTTTAAAAAGCAGCACGAATAGATAGACATGAGCCAGACCTGGAATTGGCAGCAGCTTATCAGGTCTGCTGTCTCCTTTCAGGAGTTTAAGTTTAGCGGAAAAAGTGCTTGTTTTGAAAGCACAAGGAGCTAAGAACCCATCTTTAAAGCACAGGGTTGGGGTGTGCACTTCTAACTCTACCACTGGCAAGGAAAAGATGGGCAGATCTCTGGGGCTTGATGGCCACACTCTCTAGTTGAACTGTTGAGTTCTAGGCAATTGAAAGACCTTACCTCAAGAAGATGAGCAATGCCTAAGAAATGGCACCTGCAACATTTTCCTTTGGCCTACACTTGTGTGTATGCCTGCCTGTGCATGTGTTTGAACTGAATTTTCTATTTGTTTGTGACCGATTATATTCTAGACGACATGCTCGTTTAAACCGAGAAGAATGAAACCATCTGAGTTATGTGCTAATGAGTTCTTGTCCACTACTGCCACAAAGATACAATAAAAACACACTCTCCAAGCGCTTGCTCTTCTAAAGAGTCTGCAGGTCAGTGTCTTTGTAAGTGGCCTGGAATGAGCACAGGACTTCCCTGGAGTATATGAGTAACAGACACATCTTTGCTGTGAGTCTCCATCTGTGGAAGCAACGTCAGTCACTCCAAAGCAACAGTATTCTGGAAAATCAATCTTACTTGACACCACAAAAGCAGTTTGGCACCAGACTGCTCCCTTGGATGCAGGAGTTCCACTGAGTAAGGCTTCTGCTTCATAGTGTGGCCATCTGGGTTGTCTCTGTCATTCTAAAGCCAAAAGTGTAGATTCATTAGCTAGTAGAGGAATTGACTCTTAACATTATTACCAGACAACAGTCAACCCAAACAATATGGGGATATATAAGGCCCCTGAAACACAACCAATTAACTCAAATCCAAAAACAATTTTATGATTTTACTCTGTCCAAAATAGGACTGAATATAAAGCTGAATGAGTGGTCCAGACCAGAGCATCTATTCATTGGCTCTCTATTGAGTGGTCTTAGGTACCACAGTGTTAGAGGTGGGGGATGGAGAAGCCATGAGCCAGTCAGGGTCCCTGTCTTTACCAAGTTCACAGTCTAGGAGGAAGCTAGGCAAGCAAACATATAACCACAAGAAAAGTGATCAGATTTTGATAATGATTATAGATATGTATCATAGGCTAGAATTTATTCTAGCCTTTGAGCATACCTTAACCTCATTTAAACATCAATATGCTGAGGGATAGACAGGTTAGACAAATTACCAAACCCACACAGTATGTTAATGGCACAAGGGTACACAACACCAGTCAATCTGTCTCTAGGCTGTTCAACCACAATCGCCATAATGTGTGCATAATGAAAATAGCATCAAGTAGGAATTTGGATGAGAAAGCTACTTATATAAAGCAATTATATAACACCATATCGAAGCCAATTGTTCATTGTTTTTCGGATATCCTTCCAGACAGAGTCATAGAATATTATTAGAGCTGGAAAATGTCTTAGAGAGACTGCTCTAGTTAGCAAATGTCTGCCTCCAGTGGATGAGGATCTTGAGATGCAGAGGATAGACTTCCCTGATTGTATCACTGGCTACTGGTAACGCTGAACAAAGATCCTGTGCTTCACCTCCAAGCTTGGGGCAATATCTAACCTCCTTTCAGAAGATGCTGTCACCTGCCCTGAGAGCCAGGCTTGAGACAAGAGAAAGGCAATGTGTTCCATTTAATGATACTGCCTGAGACAGTGCATGCTTTTATTCAGGCTTCACACATCTTAGCACTATGTTGCTGGTTAGTGCTCAGGAATTTTGGATTTTGTCTCCTGCCTACTGAACCTATCTTTTTTACCTGTCACTATGGAAATGCAGCTAAAAGGAATTAGGCAATAGAAAAAAAATCTGAATCCTTCATTCCATATTATAAAACAATGGCTTTTCAAGATTTTTTTTTCAAGTCAAGATGTCATTTTGCAATGTGGTTTTCAAACTTTTGGTGTTTCTACTGTCTGTAAGATTGATAGCTTACAAGAACTGTTGTTTGAGCTAAAGCTATGAATATTTCCTGTTAGGAGCAGGAGGAGATATTGGGGTGGGGGAAACTGTGTGCAAAAGGACAACAAACTATTGATCAAAATAAGCTTTTAAGAGCTTTTTTCCATGCTACTATACAAAGTTTAAAACAATCAAAATGCAGTTTTAGATTTTCATTGTGTTCTCTTTTATGGGTCATCAAACAAAGAAGAGAGGAGATGGCTGATAAACAGTGGAAGGAAAAGCCGAGGAAAACTTTTGAAAGATAATCTTAAATATCAAAGGCAAGCATCTCCAAGTTCTTACTTGTGTGCAAATGTTTGCATATGCATTCACACACACACACACACATACACACACACACACACACACACACACACACACACTTCCTGTCATAAATAGACTTTCTAATTAGGGAATCTCTCAGAAGAGTATATTTGACTCAAACACAGTCTTTCCTCACAAACATCCTGACAACAAACTCTGAGGAATCTGAGAGGAAATTTGCAAAATGATCTCAGGACTTCAGGTCAAAAAGTCCCATTATTGCAAAAACAGCAAATTAAAAACTACATTCTCTATGATAGTATACATGAGTGACCCCCAAAACTCTACCAGGGAACTCCTACAGCTGATAAACATCTTCAGCAAAGTGGCTGGATAAAAAATTAACTCAAAAAAATCAGTAGCACTCCTGTATACAAAATACAAAAGGGCTGAGAAAGAAATTAGAGAAACAACACCATTCACAATAGCCACAAATGACATAAAGTACCTTGGTATAACCTTAACCAAGCAAGTCAAAGACTTGTATGAAAAAAATTTCAAGTCTCTGAAGAGAGAATTAGAGGAAGATATGAGAAGATGGAAAGATCTCCCATGCTCATGGCTTGGCAGGATTAACATAGTAAAAATGGCCATCTTACCAAAAGCAATCTACAGATTTAATGCAATTCCCATCAAATTGCCAACACAATTCTTTACAGACCTGGAAAGAAAAATTCTCAACTTCGTATGGAATAGCAAGAAACCGAGAATTGCTAAAACAATCCTCTACAATAAAAGATCTTCTGGAGGTATCTCCATCCCTGATCTCAAGCTGTACTATAGAGCAACAGTTATAAAAACTGCATGGTACTGGCATAGAAACAGAATGGTGGATCAATGGAATCGAACAGAAGACCCAGAAATAAACCCACACACTTACGGACACCTGATTTTTGACAAAGATGCCAAAACCATACAATGGAAAAAAGATAGCATCTTCAACAAATGGTACTGGTCCAACTGGATGTCTACATGTAGAAAAATGAAAATAGATCCATACTTATCACCCTGCACAAAACTAAAGTCCAAGTGGATCAAAGACCTCAACATAAAACCAGACACATTAAATAGGCTAGAAAAAAAGTGGGGAATACCCTAGAACTCATTGGTACAGGAGACAACTTCCTGAACAGAACACCAACAGCACAGGCTCTAAGAGCAACAATCAATAAATGGAACCTCATGAAATTGAAAAGCTTCTGTAAAGCAAAGGACACTGTCATCAAAACAAAGCGACTGCCTACAGATTGGGAAAGAATCATCACCAACCCTTTATCTGACAGAGGACTCATATCCAATATATATAAAGAACTAAACAAGCTGAAAAAGCAACAAACTAAGTAATCCACTTAAAAAAAATGGGGAACAGAGCTAAAGAGAGAATTCTCTGTAGAGGAATATTGAATGGCAGAGAAGCACTTAAAGAAATGCTCAACCTCATTAGCCATTAGGGAAATGCAAATCAAAACAACCCTGAGATTTCACCTTACACCCATCAGAATGGCCAAGATGAAAAACTCAAGGGACAACACATGCTGGAGAGGTTGTGGAGAAAGGGGAACCCTTCTCCACTGCTGGTGGGAATGTAAACTTGTACAACCACTCTGGAAATCAATCTGGTGCTTTCTCAGACAACTAGGAATAGCACTTCCTCAAGATCCAGCCATACCACTCCTAGGCATATACCCAAAAGAGGCTCAAGTACACAAAAAGGACATTTGCTCAGCCATGTTTGTAGCAGCTTTATTTGTAATAGCCAGAAGCTGGAAACAACCCAGATGCCCCTCAACTGAAGAATGGATGCAGAAACTGTGGTACATCTATACAATGGAGTATTACTCAACAATGAAAAATAAGGAAATCATGAAATTTGCAGGTAAATGGTGGGACCTGGAAAGGATCATCCTGAGTGAGTTGTCCCAGAAGCAAAAGAACACACATGGTATATACTCACTCATATAAACATACAACATAGAATAAACCCACTAAAATCTGTACATCTAAACAAACTAAGCAAAAGAGAGGACCCTAATTAAAATGTTCAATCCCCATCCTGAAAGGCATAGAGGATGGACATCAGAAGAAAAAGAAAATACGAAAACACCCTCGGAACCTGCTACAGAGGGCCTCTGAAAGCCAGAAGAAAACAGGAAACAACCTTGAAACCTGCCACAGAGGGCCTCTGAAAGCTTCTGCAGTATAGACTGTCAAAGCAGATGCTGAGCCTGATGGACAACTGATGGGCAGAGTGAATGGAATTTTATGTAAGAAGTGGGAAATAGTAAGAGCTGAAGGGGACGGGAACTCCACAAGCAGAGCAACAGCACAAGATAATTTGAACACAGGGAACTTCCCAGAGAGTCATACTCCAACCAAGGACTATTCGTGGAGATAACCTGGAACCCCTGCACAGATGTAGCCCATGGCAGTTCAGTGTCCAAGTGGGTTACATAGTAATGGGAACAGGGACTGTCTCTGACATAATCTGATTGGCCTGCTCGTTGATCACCTCCCCCTGAGGGGGGAGCAGCCTTACCAGGCCATGGTAGAGGACAATGCAGCCACTTTTGATGAGAACTGATAGACTAAGATCAGAAAGGAGAGGAGAACCTCCCCTATCAGTGGACTTGGGGAGTGGCTTGCATGCAGAAAGGGGAGGGAGGGTGAGATCAGGAGGGGAGGAGGGAAGGGCTTATGGGGGGATACAAAATAAATAAAGTGTAATTAATAAAATAAAATAAATGCAAAAAAAAAAGAAAAGAGAAAAAATACAGAGAGCACTGAGAGGAAAATGTGAAGTTAATTCTCATGTGCTTCCACTAACTTACGTTCTCAAATGAGGGAAATACTCTTTCCTTTCTTTCATACTCTTTTTATGGATTCCATTGTGGGTAATGTGTGATTAAATGTTGCCGTATTGTATTTAGAAAAATTATCATAGATCTTAAAATGAATTATAAGCACACCTTAGGTATTATAATGTAACAGATTTAACTTGCCCAATTCTTTCATATGTTCAACAAGAAGAATCTGCTGGATTTGTTTACCTGTTTTTAAATGACAAGCAAAAGGAACTGTTTATAAATATCTGGTTGTGAAGATAAAAACAACAACAACAACAACAACAACAAAAACCCCTACATTCTCACACATCATTACCTGATGTGAACAAACTTAATGATATCCATCAGTTTCTTTAAGGGACTGAGATGTTCAGAGAGTCTGGAGGTCTGTCAGTGTCTTAGCTTTACAGGAATTCCTTCCAGAGCCTTCTCCCTATATTCTTCTGTTTAGAGGACATTTACTCAACCATGATCATCATCCTGACTCTGGATTGCTTAAGGTTTCAGTCATCATATCTAGAGAAGCCTGTGCAGAACGGTGGCTGGAATCACAGGAGAACAAGCTGTTCCAAGACATGGTGAAAAGTCAAGTTAGCATCTTGTCCCACTCCCAGGAGAACAACCCCAACTGTGTCACTTACAAGGGCTTCTATCTGTTCTCTGGACAGTTAGACAAAACACAGAAAATGGCAGAGGTAAAAATATCCCAACTATCAGTGGAGCAAAGCTTAGGCAACCCAGAGCCACTTGTGACAGCTGGCAATATCCCTTCTGAGTCTGCTTTGCTTCAGTGCAGAGAAGAAGGTTGACCAGTAGGCCCTCCTGCACTGATGGTGTGTCACCTGAATTGCAAGTGAGTTTCTAAAAATCTAACTTGAATACAGCATTTTAGGCAAAACTCATTTACATATCTGGGAAGAAATGGCAGATTTTATACTTCAGTAAAAAAACAAAACAAAACAACAACAAAAACCACTTTTCCCCTCAGCATTGAAATTAATATATTATAATATATTTGTATAATGTATTCAAATAAGTGAAATGCTTTAGTTGAGATGTAGAAGATTCAGAAATAAATAAATAAATAAAAAGAAACTTTCATCTGTAGAAATAGTTTCTCTAGTTGGAAAGAGATGTAAAAAGGGCACAAACCTGAAAAGTAGGTAGACAGACAACATCCTGGTTGTGAACTGATTCTTATTAACAGTGTGACTTCAATTACTTTAACTTCTTCATTTCTTTTGCTGTAATAATGTTATGTAGGTTTCATGAAGGGATGGGTAATTTTAAAATAAAATAATATAAACCTACAATGTTAAGTTCTTAATAGGCAATCCTAAATCATAGCTAATCATTTTTTACTGTTATTATTACTGATATGATGGCATTGCCAAGGGGACAGACACTCTCTGACTTGAGCTTTATTGGCAACAGTATTTAGAAAAAATAATAATAATAACAGTATTTGGCTGGAGGTCTATGTCCTGAACTGGCAATGTTGTTTTTGGCTGTCCCTGGCTTCTGTCTGTCTTTAACTTGAACTACACTAAGATTAGAATTTCTTGTAAATGTTGACTTAATTATTCATCAGAGTCTTTTTACAATACTGGACTGCTTCCTTCATGGACAGGGAGTGGCCTAGGCAACTGTTTAGGACAGGAAGTCGAGTATTCTGTCTTTCCTGTTCAGGGCTCAGTCCCCCATCTCTGAAGGAAAGTGCAGACTGGCTGCTAAGTTGTATGTGACTCTGATCACACACACACACACACACACACACACACACACACACACACACACACAC
>NW_026585644.1:21394240-21462038 GCF_907164565.1 Psammomys obesus
CACACACACACACACACACACACACACACACACACACACACACACACCTGTTCCCTAGTAGCCTTGTACTGAGTGAGACCTGTATGTGCTGGAAACAGGCCAGATAAAGTTGAATGACTTTGGTAGAGAGACATCAGAATAAGAGGCTTTAATGGTTATAGGGAAAAACTGTAGCCAGCAAACCAATGAAGGAACAACAGTGAAAGTGAATAAATGCATTTTGACTTATTGCAGGATCAGGGTAGGTGCTTCTCCCTTGTGGTTTAGAGGGTCTTGTGAGGTTGGTAAATTCTTCTTTAGTCCCCCAGTGAGCGCTATCTTCTTTGCATAGCCTTGTGGGGGTTGGTGGGGGTGGGGAGAATTACTTCCTCTGCAATAGATCAGAAGTTACCAGGCCCAGCCCTCCTTTCCTGACACCTAATCACATGTTCCCCTTCGGCTTGCCAGGGATCATGGGTGTGTCAACACACTTCATTGTTAACATCTACTGTTGGTCCTGGCACCTAGGAAGTTACCTGTGGGGAAAAAAAAAAAAAAGGAGGAGTAAAGAGGAAAACATTAGGAGTGAGAGCAGGAAACGCATCCTGCCATTACATTTAAAGGACAGGAGTTTTGCTTTTAAGTCTAGAACTGACTTAAGATCTTTTTGTTGCTGTTTTTCTTTTTAAAGAGTTATTTATTTATTATTTATTCAATGTTCTGCCTGAATATATGCCTGCAGGCCACAAGAGGGCACCAGATAATACTATATGATGGTTATGAGCCACTATTAGGTTGCTGGGAATTGAACTCAGGACCTTTGGAAGACCAGATGGTACTCCTAACCTCTGAGCCACCTCTCCAGCCCCTTTTTGTTGCTGTTTTAATAAGAGTCTTATGTAGCCCAGGATGGCTTCAACCTCTTTCTATGTAGTGTGGAGATTCTTGAACTTATGGTTCTCCTGTCTTCTACTCCCAAGTGTTGGGGTTACCAACCCTACCACACCAGGTATGTGAGATTTTGAACAAATTTAAACTTCTCTGATTTGGTAATTTTGAGTTGTGGTGGGTGGCTCATTCCATTCTTATTAATTAATTAATGTGTTTGTTTGTTTAGTTTTATGTGTTTGGGTGTGCATTCCTAAAGCCTAGTTCCTTTGGAGGTCTGAAGAGAGTGTTGGCTTCCCTGGGACAGGAGTTACAGGTAGTTGTGAGCTTGTATGTAAGTGCTGGGAATTGAACTCATGTCCTCTGGAAAAGCAGCCAGTGCTTTTAACCACTGTGCTATTTTTCCAGCCCTTGCTTTAAAATTAGACTTTAGTCTGTCCATTTGCTCTTAACCCAATGGGCTGGAAGCAGTGCTTTCTTATCTGCTAGTGGCTTTGCAGAACTGTTTTGGGTATTAAACAAGGTAATGTGCAAAGATAAAACAGATAGGGTGAAAGTCCTTAAGGGTCAGTTCCTGATTAAAAAGTAAATAATGAATCTCCCAATCCCATCATGCTCTAGGCGATTTTGCACTGAAGTGTGGGTTGTGACAGAATGTGTAGGTGAATCAAAATTTCAGCATCCATTATGCTGACCTTCCATGACCTTCAGCGGAGCCCCTGGGACATTCTTTTTGTTCTGTGCTCCTCTGCCTTGCTCAGCCCTTGACATCCTCTTTCATGACTCTGTGGCTTTCTGTGGAACTCCAGACTCTAGTCTCTGTCCCTCTGCTGACTTCCTCCAATGAGAAGTCCTCTTCCTCGTGTGATTTTCCTAATGACACCCTCATACTGAGGTCTTCCCTGAGGTCTGCAGTACATTCATGGTTAAATCCATGCTCCCCCAGCCCTCTGCTCCTAACCTTCAACTCTAAATATCTCTCCTGTCCCCCTACAGCAATCCTGGCAGACTGGAATCATGTACTCTCTGGCTTCAGTGTAGACACGTTCTCAGCTTCCTGTTTCCATTTAGTCACCTCGAAAACCTCCCTAAGAATCACTGCAGAGGCCACTTTCTCTGAGAAACCTGCTTTTCTCCTGTGCAGAATCCCCTATGCTGCTTTAGCCAAGATCCCAGAGCCATTTTACAGGTATCACTGGCTTAGCCCCGCCTCCTTGTTTATCCTGACTTCCTGATTCTACCCCCAAACCAGTAGCCCATCTTGTCCTCAGGGAGCAGGTAGGACTTACTCTTGGTGGGATCCCCAGCTTCACTCTGAGTGGAAACATGAATAAATGAATGAATGAATGAGTTAATGCAGCCCTGGGGGAGTCTCCCTCCTCTCTGCAGTCTGCGGAGGTGATGTCTCCCGCGAGAGGATCATTGACCGGCATGAGTCAGAACCTTGGTAACCTATTGATTTCCCCAGCTGGCTCCCCACCTATTGATTGCTGTGGGCTTGCTGTAGGAGCTCTTTAGGTCAGTTTCTATCCCTGCCAATTTAGCTGCCCGTTCTTTACTATTATTACACTCTGTGGGAGAGGGCACTGGACTCAACCTACTTATTGTGACTGGTACCCTGTAGAGTGCTGGAGCCAGACCGCTGGTCACCCTCAAACCAAGTGCTTTCCTTCCTGAATATCTCAGGTGGGGGGAGCACCAGGCAGGCTAGAGTACAACATGGTACCTTGGTGGGTGGGAGTCCCCTCTCCTGTATCCTATCTCATCAGACAAGTATCCAGACCGGCTGCTCCTCTTTTATACAAACACAGCAGGTGAATAGGGCTGTATTCGTCACCATCCCCCTGCAGTGCTGTTTCTTTTCCTTTTTAAAATGCAGTCACCACAGTAAATTAAACTTTCATGGCTCCATTTCCTTCGTTCCTACTGCGGAACCCTGACATATTTCCTGAAGGAAATACTTCTGGGATCATAATTGAAACACAATCATTCATAATGGAAGCAGGGAGGCCGAGAGTAATAGAGTTAGCGCTCCTTTCTCAGGGCAGACATGTTAATTACATTTTCTATTTCCGCTCATTACCTCGGAGCAGGTCTCTGTGGGCTGCCCTGTTTCTCTTCTCCTCCTTAGCTGAAGGCATCTGGAGAGGGCACAACGAAAGCCATGAGCTCCTTGGTAAAGGTTCGCCTCCATACAGCCACAGGTACCAGAGGATCCAGCACTGAGCCCCTTGAGTCGTCTTCAGGGCTGGCCTACTGAGCTTGCAGCTTTCTGAACTCACTGCTGAGCCTCCTGACTCTAGACTCTCCATCCAGACATCCTTCCCTCTGAACAGGCAAAGGGACAATGCCACTCACCTTTCCATCCTCTTGAGTGGCCTGAGGAAGCCTGCTACTCGCCTCAGCCCTTGGTGATCTTCTCAACAGCCCTACTTGACTACCGGAGATGCTAAAACAGAACTTCTTCAAAGGCGCTTGGGAAACCTTCAGAGCACCAAGTGCTGAAGAGATAGCTCCCAGGACTACCTTTGCACCCATGGGCGTGCTTACTCAGGGGCACTGCTTTAACACAGAAACCCCGCCCACTGGTATCTTTCTATCCTTTGTGGCTTTGCTCATGGGTATGTGGAGGCCAGAGGTCCACATTGGTTTTCTTTTTCAATTGCTCTCCACCTTACTTTTTTTTTTTTTAAGATTCTTTTGTTTTATGTTCATGAGTGCTTTGTGTGCATGTATGTATATGCACCACATGCATGCCTGGTGTTCCCAGAGGTCAGAAGAGGGCATCATATTTCTTGGAACTGGAGTCACAGGTGTGGGTACTGGGAAACTGAACCCCAGGCCCTCTGCAAGAGTAACAAGAGCCCTTAACTGCTAAGCAACCATGTTCCTCTTTGAAACAGGGTCTTCTAACTAACCTGAAACTCATCCATTCAGCTCTGCTGGCTGGGTTACAGGGACCCACCTGATCAGCCTTCCCAGCACCAAGCTTACAGATGTGTCTCTGAGCCTGGATTTGTCTGTTGGTGCTGGGATCCAAATGCTAGCAGGACAAGCATTTCTCTATCCCATATCCTCCTTTACATTCTCCATGTTGCCTGCTCTGCATTTCAGTTTCTCTTCTGGCCGTGAAAGGAAGGCGGCGGGGGTGGGGGGGTGGGGGGGAATATGGAGCTGCTGAACTCAGTGCAGTGGGCTAATGAACCTGGATTCCCCCCATTGTTAATTTCTGACTTTACTTACCTAACTTGTCCAAAGACTTGTGCTCCCAGAGGCTAACTTCATCAAGAGGCTACAGGAGCTTTTGTAACAATTAACACTAAAGTGCCTTCCTCTCTGAGGAGAAAAAAAAAAAAAAATCTCTTCCTTTCTCACTTGCTGCTTAGGGTAAGAGGCATGAGTCATCTTTCTTCCCACACAGTGAACTTGCCTTAGGCAGATCTGGTTGGAGAGGAGAGTCTCCATTCAGTGAAATCTGAGCGAGCAGGGTGGGAAGGGGAGGGCCACCAGCCAGGACTGGAGATGGAAGCAGGGGTAACGGTGTCTCTGTTACTTTCTCCCTGGACGAAAATAAAAATAAAGTGCAAGCGTGGATTCTAAAACAAGCAGAAGGAAGACAGGAGAGAAGTCATGATATTTCTGTGTCCACCTGCCTGTGTGCATCCTGTGGGAACACCAGGACCGAGGCTATCCTTCTCTGGGAAACATAGGCACGCCACTCCACAGCTCTAGGGACTTCTACTGCAGAGCCTTCTTTCTAGTGCACAGGCCAGGAAACTGAGGTCCTGAGAAGAAACTGAGTAGTCCAAGCTAGAGAGAGTCAAACAGGCTTCCAGGACAGAATTCCTGTACCTTTCTGATTCCCTTCCCCCTGTGGGTCTTCCACAAAGGTGGGAGCCATTCGTGTTGTCTGCAGCCTGTGCTGTCAACGATTCAGCAGCTAGTAACTTTTTTTTTGGTCCCTTGAGAAATGATAAACTGGGTTAATAATACAGGTTAATAATAATAGAAGCCTCAAGGACTGCCCAGACCAATCAGGGTGCTTCTCTTCTCTCCATATGGAGGGAAGGTACTGCACACCACAGATAGGTTGAATTAGTAGAAATCGTTCTTTTTAGCAATCATTGTCTACAGCTGAATAAGATGTAGATACTAACTGATGCAACTTTTCTTCCATGTACTATTTTTGTATTGTTGATATATTCTTGCAAATAATGAGGCAATTTTTGCATTGCTGAAAGAAGTTTTTTTTTTTTTTTTAAGAATAATTTAAGGATTTAAAAGATGATTTCAAGTGATGAATCAGGCAAAGAGAAGCACAAGTCACATGAAGACACTGTTCTTTTGTTGGCTGTTTGGGTAGCTGGTGCCTGTTTGAGGTCCGTGTTGTTGTGTTGTTACACAGGAAAGGGTGGGAACTCTCCTCCACCCTTCCCCTTCCTGCCCCACTCTGGCTGAACAGGCAAGAGAAGGTCAGGGCTACTCATTCCAAAAGTTAGCAGGGAACAGGGTTTACAAATCAGTGTTGCCCAGCAGGCCTGGTGTGATGACAAGCTTGGCTTAAGACCACCACACACTCAAAAAGAAAAAAAAATACTATACAGAAAAGAGGCCGAAGAATGACTTAGGGTCACGTAAATTGGCAGAAGTACACATCCCGGTCACTGAAAGCACAGTGCAGAGGCTGGGAGCATAGCTCTGCAGCAGAACATTTGCCCAGCGTGCACCAAATTTAACACTTAAAAATTAATAGTAACTATATGATTATATGAATTACATCTCATTAAAGCTGGTACAATGTAATTAACCACACCCCACAACAGCACTTCTCTGGGAAGTGACAACCTCCAGCCTACCCAGAGACAGGTGGGAGCTGGAGCTTTAGACATCCTTGTACCCACTTCCTTCTGCTCTCTGGGGATGAGGGATGGGCTCTAACATCTCAGGACCTCAGGGCAATTACAAGTGGGAAAGAAGTAAGCGGTGACGCCAGTTATCTCTCAGAGGGACAGTCTGCCTCGATGGCTTCTATGGAGGTCTAGAAAAGTTAAAGCTTTTCCTGTGCAGTTAAAACGTTGTTGGCTTGTTTGTGAAGTCTATGGAGCTTTCTATGAGCCACTTTGTTAACTTGCAGGTCTTTGGAGAACCTGTTGGAGGTTACCATAATGCATGTTACTAGTCCTCAAGATCTAGGTACACCTATCCATGTTGTGTGAACCTACCTGATTGACTAATAACTGCCTATTGCTGGGCAGGGCAGGATGAGATAGGTGTGGCTAAGGTTCCCAGGCTTCCAGGGCAGGAGAATCATGGAAAGAGAATGGACGAGAAGAGAGGGGAAAGGGGACACCACAATGTGTTAGGATAGAAAAGGAACCACATGGGACTATAGAAAGGACTCCAATGACGGTGTGGAAAGGCCCAGATGGAGAATAAAAGTAAGTACCATGGGATTATGGATGAAAGGTAATCCAACTGAGGAGGATTAAGGTGGATGGTATTGGATGAAGGCTGAGAGATGAATGGTGAGGTAGAAATATCTGCCCAGCCAAGGTAAATAAGGCAATTATTAAATCTAACAGGTATCTACATCTTATTATTTATGGGAGCGGGCTAAATAATACTGCCACAATAATCTTAGGGCTAATAATAAACTTTTTATATAGCCCAACACTTATTTCTTTTTTATATACTACAACACTTACCCAAGTCTGACATTTGGTGATCTCCAATTCCTAAAAGAATGGACACTCATAATTAGAATCTGACCATTATAATCATCCAGGTCTCTTGTAGGGGGAAGGTACTCTGTATATTGAATCCTAAATGCACTTAGAGGAGGAAGCTGTGTAAAGGCCCTTGTCCCTGCTGGGGAGATCAGTAGAAACCACCTGTCAATGCAAAACCTCAAGAAATCTGTTAGTAGAAGTAGGTGGGTGAAGGAACGCCATGCAAAGTTGCAAAGGAGATCTAAAATTAAAATTAAAAGCCCGAGAGTCGCAAAGGGAATCAGAGAATTTAGTGGCTGGTGGAACGCTTCAGAATGGAAGAGCAGGAGGCTTAGAAAGAGGAAGAAACTAGCCAACTCAAAGCCACAAGAAAAAATGAAGCCATCAGAACAGATGTTAGGCCCTGGTTTTCTGGTTTGAGGGACAGGTGCCACACTGTCTGTCTTGGCTTTATGTCTAAACATGAGAACCCGGGTCAGAGATCTTTGCTGATTCAACCTTGTGACTTGGCATGTGGATGCCACCCACCTCTTCCCCCAGTGGCTGCTTTCATATAAGGCATCTAGTTTGAAGTTCACCAGCAAGAGTTCCCAGTGGGGCCCAGAGTTGCCAAAAGAACTACTGATAGTCCAAGGAAAGGGAAACAGATGACGTGGCTTTAAAATGTTTTAGTTGTGCTCTCTAGATGGTAGCTTCAAATATGGAGGAAACAAAAACAGATAGCAGGGCAGCCATGATTTGCTTTATATTTAAAACTCTCTCTGTTCTCCTTGGGCTTGAAGTTCTCCTTTTCAAACTTGTGCTGTTCTGGAAACTCCACGGCTCTTCACTCTGTTGGCAGTGATGTATTTCATTAAGGTGAAAAGAATTCAATGCCCAATTCTCTATCTCTAGTACTTTGATGGAGTTGGGGGGCAGCTCAGTCTGGACGGGCTCTGCATCTCCATCACAACTGAAAGAATAAGCTTCAAGACAGTTCCATTCACTCACGATGTTCTCCTCAAGAACAGAAGTCCTGTGTGACTATCTATGCAATAAAGAAGAACAAGAGCCAAGGCTCATGCACTGGGGAAGGCACAGACTTTGTGGCTGGAGACCTGGGATGGAATCTTGCTTCTAACTGTGAGGAACCAGGAAGGTTACTTTATCTACCTAAACAGCACATTCCTCATCCTTAAAAATTAAAGCAAGGGACCTACTCGGGATGTTGCTTTAGAAAATGTATCTAACCTTTCTGTGCCCAGAGCCTGGACACAGTAAAATTCAATAACTATTAGCTGGCATTTTTATAGGCAGAGCTCCTATGGCATGCCATAGAATAAGCACAAAATACCTATCTGACCTCTAAGAGAATAGATGCACTTGAACCCTATTCAAATTCAACATGTGTGTCTAAAATTGATTTAACTCTCCCCACACAATGAAGCAGTTATCATTTCTACTCTAGAAGTGAGGGGACTGAGGGTAGGCTTGGATAATTGAACCTTTTTTTTCTGGATAATGTATTGGGTATCTTTCAACATTAAGGTGAGTATATGATTCCATTCTTACAGTGTTACTAGATGTTATCACACTGAAGTTAGAAAGGATATGGTGTCCTACACCTTCAACATCTATGCAGCGTTAGGACTTTCATACAGTATGGTCCAGAATGTGTGCTCTGCACATCATGTTCTGCTATTGCATTATGTGAGTCTTTTTAACAACTCTGTAACCCATTCCACAGGGAAAGGGAGTGAGGCACAAAGTCAAAGTAATGTTTCAGTCTCTCACAGCTGGTGAACTTGAGTCAAGTTCCAAACCCCGTCCAGGGCGACTCCAGCTCTCTGCCGTTCACCACAACACCACACTGCCTCCCACGAGTTTACCAAAATAGAATTAGAAAGCCTGGCGTGACTCATGACCTTCCTCGCCACAAAGTCATCTCAAAAATCTTTGGCTTGGAAGCAACTTTGAAGGGTAACACGTCAAGCAAGGATCCTCCCTTCTCTACAGCGAGAGAATTTCTTTGATGACATCCATCAGGAAGCCCGAGGACACTGGAACCCATGCAGGCAAACAGAATTGACTCTATCTAGGGACACTCACTAAGGGACTGACATGGAAGTCCACTGCTTCAGCACCTCACTCACCATACAGCTGATGGTGCTGAAGCCTAGAGACATTGGTTAGGCCTTCTAGGAGTATGCACTGGGCAGCATACACCCAGGTAGTGGAGAAGAATGTTCCAGGACAGAGAGAGGTACCAGACCCCAAGACCACAACTGAAGGACTGACAAACCACACTACCCAACCACAGGGTATTTACCCTCAGAGATCCATCGCTATCCCCTCCCTACCACCGCTATCATGCAGTACCGGGTCCAGCCTATGAAATGGTGCTGCCCACATGCAGAGAGGGTCTTCCTATATCAGCTAACAACCGAGACCCCCAGCAAACGGGCCTGGAGGCCAAGCTGCTGTAGATCACGCCTCATGACGGCTCTTCCCCGGTGATTCTAAATTGAGTCAAGTTGACAGTTAAAACTAAACAACATCAAAGCAGTACATAAAGCAGTACAGGAATTAATCTCCATGTGTCAGAGGAGTGAATCATGAACTGAATTTGTCGTATTAGGTGCAGATTGCCACGGGGGACAAATAAGGTTTTCTAAGTGAATCTGCTGAGATGTGGGATTATTTACTTGCTTTTGAACCAGAATCTCATTGTACAGCCCAAGCTGGCCTTGAACTCACGACCCATCCTTTTTGCCCTTCCAGGTGTTGAGGTTCCCGGGGAGAATTACAGAGTCCAGCAGAGGTAGAGGGTCTTCATAACTTATGTCCCATGTGGGGGTTCCAGAACCTGTGTGGGAGAAATATCCTGCAGAGTGTGTTTCAACCTAAGTGTACTCCCTCATCCATTCAGTTGTCTACCAGCTTCTTGACCGTGTCTGCCTTTGTCTGAGTCAAGAAAACCAGCTCCATTAACCAAGCAGGCTGCATGGGTGAACTCTTTATTTTTTTTCTTTCTGTCTAATCTTGACTATGACTGTGATGTAGCCAGCTGCTTAAGTCCCTACCTTGACTTCCCGGAAATGACAGAAAATAACCTGGAACTGTAAATCAAATCATCCCTTTCGTCCTCCGCACTGTTCTGGTAAAGGTATGTTAGCCACATGTGAATGAAAAGCACTGTGTGTAGGATTGCATGGCAGGTTTGAATGGTCCAGGCTTGGAAGCAGAGGGTATCCCTTCTACCCAGAGTCAGTCAGCTAGAACTCAGGGATGGAATTAACATGTACAATAACACCTACCAGAGGCCCGGGCAGGTGATCCACATGTGTCCAGCAAGAGAGAGCAAATTGATATGGTGACTTTAATAACTACTTGATAACTTGTGTCATAGTCATCTTAATTTCTCAATGAATGCACATTATTTTTTGCTTGATTTTTATATTTTCCAACATATTTATGAAGCATAGTGTAATGTTTGATTAATGCATAAATTTAGTAATAATGTTAATTATCATATATGTCACCTTAAGCTTTTTTCATTTAAATGAAATGAATATATTCAAAATCCTTCCTTCTTACTGTATGCAAGTTATTCTCTGTTTGACTGTAAAATTGTGACTGTACTGGTTAGTTTTTAACTATCAACTTGACAAAATTTAGAATCACCTGGGAAGAGTTTCTATTAAGGAATTATCTAGATTAGGTTGGCCTGGGGAAAATGTCCTTGGAAAATTAATTGTCTCATTGTTAATTGGCCCATTCCATTGTTGGTAGAACCATTCTCTAGGCTGGGCTCTGAACTGTATAAGTAAAGAAAACTGGCTCCATTAAGCAAGCAGGCTGCGTATATGAATTCCTTTTTCTCTACTTTTGGCTGTGGCTGAGATGTGGCCGATTGCTTGAGGTCCTGCCTTCACTTCACAAAAATGATGGACAATAACCCAGAACTGTAAGCCAAATAAACCCTTTCCTCCTCTGTTTTGGCCAGGGTATTTTAGCCATAACAACAGAAATGAAACTATAACAGTACCTCTTAACCAATATCTGTCCATGTCTTCTCTCAATGTCTAGTTACTACTTTTCAGCCCCTATGATATCAAGTTTAAAATATATATATATATATATATATATATATGAGTGAGATCACATGGTATTTGTCTTTCCACATCTGGCTTATTTCACTGAACACAAAGCATCTTTGAGTTCCATTTAAGCTGAGAGCAGTTCATTTGTATACACATTTTACTTTTTTATTCAGCTATTGAGGAGCATTTAGGTTGATTGCAGATCTCTGGCTATTGGGAATAGTACTATAATATGAAACCCTCTGCCATTCGGAAGTGTCTTTTTTATCTCTATATCCAAGTCTGTGATTATTGTATTGCACAACATTTTTTTTTTTTTAGATTTTTTATGACCCGCCATACTGTTTTCCATGCATGATGAGTGTGTTTTCTTGTGGGTAGTATATAAACCCCCATTTCACAATATAATGTCCACACATTTATTCAAATGATGAAATAGAGTCTCTTTTACAGAACTATATCTCAAAGCTATGCAAGCCTTGAGTACCCCTTTTGAAGTATTGCATTAGTGTCCTGAGATTTTTCTTTTTATGCTCACCATGACTACTACCATCTTCAGTACATTTTCTTTTTTTAGTTTGGTAGGCATTGTACCAATTTTGGTGACCTTTGAATTCCCAATTTTATGGTTACCCAGTGTGCTGGAAAGCTTTGGTTCAAAATGATACAACCTTGAACTACCTGGGAAGAGAATTTCAATTGAGAAATTGCCTCCATCAGATTTGCCTGTGAACATGCATGAAGGATATTTTCTTAATTGCTAATTTCTATTGGAGGACCCATCCCAATGTGGGAAGTCATCTAGGTCATCTATGGTCATATAGGCTTTGAATATGTAAGACAATAAAAAGACTTAAGCAATACAAGGGGGACAGACAGTAAGCAGTACTCACCATGGTCTCTGCTTCCATTCCTACTTCTTGGTTCCTGGCTTGAGTTACTGCCCTAAGGTCCCTTAGTGAAGAACTATAAAGTGTGAGCTGAAATCCGCTCTTTTCTCCCTAATTTGGTTTTGGTCAGTGTTTTATCACGGCAACAGAAATGCATCCTAGGACACTCAGTGTTCTGGTTCATATCTCTCTTTCCTCCATCCCTCTAGGTTCTTTTTGGGCATCTACCCACATCATCTTTGTCCAGCACTTACTTGGTGTGTATTTTACTCTTTAGTTCATGCTAGGGGCCACATAAATTCTGGCCACCAGAGGTTTAGAAATAAAGAAAACACAGGGTTGGATTAGAGGATCTTTTTTTTTTTTTTTCATCCTGTGCTCTGCCTAGGGAAGAAACTGAAGACAAGTGATTAAAAATGAGGCTGACAAGTGTTATAATAAATGTGGGCATACAGCGTAATGAGAACAGAGAGAGAGAAGAAAAGCAATTGTGCCTAGGGATGGTTTCAAAGCAGAAGCAATTTTTAAGATGAATTTTCAAAGATAAATAATGATTTCCAGTGAAAACACATTATAGACAAAAGGCAGCCCTCTGTGCTGCACAAAGAAAAGATAGATAATAATGAAATTTTAAGTTTGGCTGTTGCTCTAGGAGTAGGAGGGCAGGGAGAGAGAAGAAATAAATTTGAATTTAGGGTTTGAACACATTGGTGGTGGCACGTTAACGCTGCGTAGGGTTTTGTACTACTTTCTGATAGCCCAGGAGGAATGACTGCAGAATAATTTGCACTTTGGCTTTTAAAGCTTGATCTCTGCTCACAGAGTCCATCTGTACTTTCTTTCTTTTTTCTCTCTGCTTAGAGAATCAGCAAAAATTCTATTTTGGGAAGTTAACAGAGAACACTTACCGATTTGTTCAAAGTGTCCCTGTTTCCCTACCTCTCCCTTTTTATCCCTTGACTGTGTTCTAAGTACTTACATAGTGCCAGGTTCTGAGACTACACGATAGGGTTTTGAAGACAATCTCTGCCTTCAAAGAATCCACTACCTCATATGAGAAGTGAAGTTTTAGTGCCAATTGTATACCTGAGGCTACCTAGGATTGCCGGGGAGATGGACCTGTTGGCCTCCCTGTGGGGGATCCATCTTGCCTGTGGAGTTCGGTTAGGGATGCATCACCCTGAGTGGAAGACCCCAGGCAGAGCACTAGCATACACTTATTCACTGCTGTCTTCTGACTCTCTTCAGGACCTCACTACCCTGACTCCCCACCCTAATGGACTGTGCCGAACTGTCAACTAAAACAAACCTTTGCTGTCTTATGTTGCTTCTGTCAAAGTATTTTATCGAAGCAACAAGCAAAGAAACTTGAGACAGAAAGCTGATGAACAGGCACAGGCAACTGGGTACCAGTTTCTGGGAGGACAGAGTACCTTGTTCAGTGTCTGGCCAAATACAAGACAAAAGAGATGGTGCTGATGTGGTTGACTTCCTTCATTAACTGCCCTGGTGATGGGAGTTCCCTGAGGAGAAATCCTAAATTTCCGTCCTCAGAGAAAGGCAGTTTGCTGGCTCCACTTATAAATGACCATTCAGTTATTTAAATTAAATGGTAAGTGGAAGGATTCATAGTGTTGTAATATGGACTGGGGTTGGGGGTAGTCTCCTCTTCGGCAGGGACCATCTGATGTCTTTTATGACTTTGGTCACTACATACTGCATTACTTCCCCAAATGTCTGTCCTTGAGAAGCCTAGTGGGAGGATGGAAAGCTTTCACAGGAGGAGCACTCCTTGGGAGTAACAAAAGTGAAGATCTGTCATCCCACCCTGCCACATAAACTCTGCCCCTGTATCCACAGTTGCCTCTGGAAAGCAATGACACTGAGATTTGTCTGTCTCAGCATGCACTGGCCATGTCCTTGTGGTTTGCCCATGCATGGGTTTTGCAATTAAAGGCAGAATGAAAGGAAACTGTGAGTCTGACCTTGGAGGATGTCATGTTCTCAACCCCACTGAGTCATCCAAGAATTTATGAGCCAGGTGAGAGATTTCCAGATGTGATGCAATGATTCCCCAAATGTGACTTTGGGGAAAAGTAAGAAAAACAGTGAGTAGCCATCTTACTGTCTGGAAACATTCTCGCAGACCCCAGCCTCAGTAATTTGTTGTGTTTTTATGTTTTTTTTCATCTTGAACATTGCCCAAATTCTGCACTTTTTTCCCATTCGTCCTTACAGAGCACAGATTATATATTTTTTTGTTTTTTAAAATTTTTATATTAGTTTATTACTTTACATTCTGAGGGTACCCCCCTCACTCCCCTCCTCCCAGTCCTTCCCCCTTTCCCACCTTCTTTCTTCCTTTCTTGCTCTTGCCCCAGAAAAGGCGATTCCCCCCCCCACCCCCGTACCACAGCACATCAAGTCTCATCAGGACTGAGAGTGCACCTTCATTCCCCTGAAGCCAGGCAAGGCAGCCCTGCCAGGGGGAAGTAAGCCCAAAGCAGGCAACAGAGTCCATGTCAGAAACAGCCCCCACCTCCACTCGCCAGGTACCCCATGTAAAGACCAAGCCGCCCACGCCCATCGCTACATGTGTGCAGGGGCCTAGGTCCAGACCATGCATGCTCCTTAGTTGATGTCTCAGTCTCTGAAAGCCCCCATGGGACTGGGTTAGTTGTCTCTGTTGGTATTCTTGTGAGATTCCCCTCCAGGTTGTTCCATCTCCCTCCCCCACAGCACTTCCACAGGACCCCCAGAGTTATGCCACATGCTTGGCTACAAGTCCCAGGATCTGTCTCAATCTGCTGTTGGCTGGAGCCTCCCAAAGGACAATCTAGTTAGGCTCCTGTCTGCAAACATAGCAGAGTATTATTATTAGTGTCAGGGACCTAAGGCCATCTGGACCCACGAGCCCTACCTCTAGCCCCAGGGACCTATTACCGTCAGGGAACACAGATGATATTTGATCTTGTTACATTTGTCTTAAATAAAACTCTCGGTCCTTGTGAGTAATGATTCTGTTGTTCTGGACCACTGGACTAAAGAGTCCCCAGCTCCCTGGTGTACCCTGGGACCAATGGAGCTTCTGTGCTTGTTGTGGTGACCCCACTTGGATGCCTATCTCAGTAGAGGTGGAATCCCCAATCTCGTTCCTTTCAACAGTCACTATTCATCCATTAACGTTGTTCCCCTGTTTCATCCTGCTAACTTGTTAGTGGTACATTCCTTGGCTCCTCTTTCAAAGGACAGCCTGGACTATGCCATGCACACCGATGCCTCACAGTTATACTTTATGCTTGCATCCTCTACACTCCTGCTTTATCCACGAAGCACCTTGATATCCTCATCTCACTTATGCATTGAATCCGGGTCAGACTGCTAGACTTTTCCATCCGAATTCTCGGTGGGTGTTGACTCACCTATTCTCATACCCCACCTTCCAGTGTCTCCATTCTTTCATCCAGTTTCCCATCCCCAGCAAGAGCTGTTTTCTAACACCCAGACGATCACAGCTGTCTCGTCCTTTATTTACAAGGGTTATTCTTATTTTGTTTTTATGTTCCAGGTATATTTTTATTGCATATGAAACTCCAGGCACCTTTGTATTGATTTCCTTTATACTCATGTTGGTAAAGTTCACTGAGTATTTAGATGTTTTTCATCAACTTGGGAAACTTCTTGGCTATTGTGTCTTCAAATGCTGTTCCCTACAGTGAGCTTCTCTCAGTCCTACTAAGATTTCATGTCTACACATTCTTGTTTATGTTTTTTAATGCATTGTCATTTTTGTTTGCTTTGTGTGGGGTTTGGTTTATTATGGTTGTTTCTTTGCTTTAGAGACAGGTCTCACTCTTAAGGCTGGTTGTCTTAGAGTTCCCTATGTGGACAAAGCTGGCCTCAAACATACAGAGACCTCTGCCTCTCAGTACTGAGTCTAGAAGCATGTATCATCACACCCAGTTCTTAAGAGACTTGTCTTGTTTGGTAATTTAATCTATTTTTTTTCTCTCTACTCTCTGCTCTAGTTTCCATGTTTTCTGACAGACCCTATTCTGTATTGTGTTTTCTTTATGTCTAATCTGCCATCTGATATATACATTAAAGTTTAAATTTAGTATAGTTCCTTATTTATTATCAAATTGCCACTTTATTAGCATGCTATAGATTCTGCTTCTCTGATGAAACTCCCTATTCAAGCAATTTTCCTGTGCTTTTTGACTGTTTTCCTAACAATATTAGCCACTGGCATTTTGAAGTCTCAGATTACCAATTCCAACATCTCAGGTTAGTTGTATATTTGATCTATGCTCAACGGCCCAGCTTAGCTCTCTTCATCATGCTCAGAATCATCTCTAATCCAGGACGGAAAAGTGGGTTGTTGGTCATGAGCTGCTGTCCCAGTAACTTTTCCTTCTCAAGAAAGTTAGAACATTTATTTCTTGTTTCATGGCCTTATGGAGTGTTACAAAATCCTATAGCATTCTGTGGTCACTTAAGAGGATATTTTGACCTGCTGTGACCTGTTCTTTTCTGTATAACACTGTCTCCTAGGTGTGTTCGCTCTCTTGCCATCTATTTTTTTTTGTCTTAAAAATGGAAAGAAGATTTTTATACTTAATGAATTCAGTGTGCCTGAGGCTTGGAGGTCTCCAGGAAGAAAGGGCTTTTCAGTACCGACATCAGCGCAGTGCAGAAGAGCTGCAAGGTTGCATGTCTTACTCTCCTTATATACACAGTATGCAGAACACTCTAGAGAGCTGCTGGTACTGCAGATCCAAGATTGCAAAATCATCCTTCTGCAGTGCTCTCTCTAAACTCCCACCTCAGGTTTGGTTAAATCTGTTCTGTGATGTATGTTCTTCCACAATTCCTTAGGAACCTTAGTCATAACCCATATCATGATCTACTAGGGTGCTCTGGTTCTGGTCCAGACATATTATGAAGTCCAAATCTTACTCCTGTTTAGTCCTGGAGTATGGTCTTGCCAGAGAATATGGTCTCATTAACTTAATGAAGGAATTCATTTACTTAAGTATTATTTATGGGATTTAATCAGTACTTACTAAGCATCTACCATGTGTCTGGTTTCTTGCTATGTACGGGAGACAGAGAAAAAAGAAAGGTTGTTGTTGACTTGTCTTCATATGCTACATGGTAAAATGGGGAAGTGGGAGGAATCGATGACTCTCATGGGCACTTCCTCATTTCTTATGATGTAGAAAACACAATCTAAAAGGTCTGATGAGATTGCTCGGTGGGTGACGGCACTTGCTGCCGACTGCTGGCCTGAGTTCAATACACAGAATCCAAATGTAACAACAGTTGAAGGAAAGAACCAACTCCAAAGGGGTGGATCTATCTTCTGCCTGTCTGTTTGTCTGTCCATCTGTCCATTTGTTCCTCCCTCCCCCTCTCCCCCAGCTTTCCTTTCTCTTCCTTTTATTCCTCTCTCTCCCTCATTCTTCCTTTCTCCCTCCTTATCTCCCCAATCTCTCACCATCCCTTCCCCCACCACACACAGAGTGAATAAAAGAAGTAATATTTTTTTTAAGGATTAAAAATTTGTTCCACATTTCTTGCCTAATAAGTGGTGAAAAGAGGCTTTCTGAGGGCAGATTGGTTATAGCTCACAGGTGAGTCAAAATGAACTGACTTCAAAAGGAGAAATGTCTCCTATAGAAATTATGTCATTTCTTTAGAACATTATTCTTTCCATCACTTTAAAGAACTTCCTGTTGTTGAACTAGAGCAGCAGAATTCTGAGAAAGAACTCTGTAGTGATAGAATAATTTTCTGTCTGTATTGTATATTATGCAAAAGCTAATTTCATTGCTATTTTCCCTCTCATGTATCCGCTTTTCTTCATTTTAATTTGAATTTTTCTTTTTCTCTCCTCACACAGTATATCTTCATTATGGTTTCCAGTCCTTCTACTTCTCCTAGTTTCTCCCATTCCCAACCCCTCTAATTCTGATCCATCCCCTTTCTGTTTCTCATTATAAAACAAATTGGTTTCTAAGGGATAATAATAAAATGTGATAAAACAAAACCTAACACCTTGAAATCGGACAAGACAAATAGAAGGAAAAGAGCCTAAGAGAATGCACAAGAATCAGAGACCCACTTATTCAGAGCAAACACTAGTTTCAAAGACACATTGTATCTGGACAGCAATTGAGATGGGGAGAGAACAATCACAGAACTGAATTTACAAGTCTACTAAATACATTTTAACTTTAATAAACCTGAGGTTGATGGTTACTGTATTGAAAAGCAGCCATTAAAGCCTTAAGCAAATACCCCCTCCCCAGTAATATTAAAGATACAATCTGACAGTAAAGCTAGCAAAGAAAAACAAGATTTTTTTTCCTTCAAAATGAAATCCTGTCTTTCACAGGAAACAACTTTGTTTCCCATCTCTTCATCAACTGAAGGGTCAAGACATCTCATTTCTCTGCAGTCAAGACTAAGAGTATCAGAAGCCTCTACCTAACTGAAAGCCAGGATACCTGTAACATTCCCTGACCCTGAGCCTTGTGCTGTGTGAAGGGGAAGGTTGTGGTCTTAGCCTTTTAATTACAGTCATCAAGATGGAAAAAAAAATGTGCCTAAGGGATAGAGCTAGGTCCTGGCACTACAATGCCCCTCAGCACAGCCACCTTCCTGCTATCAGAGAAACATGATGTGCTGGTGTCCCCTGTGTCTGTGGACTAGGACATCTATGCATGGGAAAATGCCTAGTTCACAGAGCCACACTGTGCCTGTCTCCCTCGATGGGGGCCTACTGTGGTTATAAATGTTTATAAATTTCTGTTCTTTCCCTTTATTTTTCTACAGCTAGGCGAGCTGTAATTTAGAGAGCATATTGCTTGCCGAGCCATACATGTATCATTTGTTTTTCCATATTCTATGATTATCTTCAACCATCCTTTCTTACCAGCTCTCCCCTAGGCTCTTGACTCTGATAATTTCTACTTTCCAGATTAAATGTGGTATACCAGGCTGGGCAGCCACAGGTATCCTGGGATATAAAACTGCCCTGTGATAGGTACCCTTGGTAGGGAAAAAAAATGCTAGAGACAAACTAAGTTCCAAAAGTCACTTCATTGCTCTGACCGTCTTCTCCTCTTTACTCGTAGTTTTTTGTGGGTGATGAAATAATATTTCAGTCCATACCATTTTCAGCAAGCAGGACTACTTACACGTTTTCCATCATTTATAACTACCCTGTATCTTTCTGTTCTTATAGGTTAGATGAAGAGGTCGCAGTGTGACAGCTCACTAAAGCTTTGAATTACTGTGGCCCCCTAAAGCACAGTAGTTCCTCCAATCCGTGATTTCTTATCCTTGGTTTCATCATGTGAGGTCAAACATCGTACTGATACAGGACATGGCAATTTCAGAAATAAGTTGAGTCTTAAGTAGATTTTATTACCAGACTTACTGCAGTTTTTCTTTTTATTATTAGTTACTGCCAATTATTAGTTATTGCTAATCTCTAACCATGCTTAATTTATAAGTTAAACTCTCATCGAAATACACATGGGATCAGGCATGTTCAGGGAAGTTTGGCTATTGAAGCATGAGTTAAACACTATCATCACTGCTTCTGTCAACTCTATCATCTATTGTTCAAGGCAAAAATGCCTCAGCACCCGTGGACCAAATCTCAGGGAAGATTCCATCTGCACAGACAGTTCCCTGGAAATAATCACACTCTTACAGAGACTCATCTTCACCTGGTCAAACCTCCAGCTCTTTTTCACAATGGAAGCTTTCCTTGGCAGAGTAAGGGGAGTGTGATTAATTCTAAGAGCACACTCACCAGATGGTGTGATGATGCTGGAAGACCTGAATTCTGTTTCCATTTGGCTTATGTTGGCACCTACCTGCGGTTGATTTGTCATGCCCCTTGCACTTCCTATTAAATGATTGGCGGTTTATCATGTACAACAGGGGTCTAGTATCTCTACTTACTGACTATTCAGATAGACCCACTCTTTTGTCCTGAAATCTACCAACTACTGCTACCTGAGCTCAGCACTGGCAGCAACCACTCAGCCATGCCCACATGGTCACCATTGATGCACTAAGGAGACTAACTTCTTTAAAGTATATGCTAAGAACATATTATTAAAGCCTTCGTAGGATTCCTAGTGTTGACAAGGCTTGTGCCAATGCACCATCCCCTATATTCTCATTTTTTCTTCTTCCTTTTAATATGTCTTATGCATGTTTTCAGTTCCATCATCATTCCAATAGCTTACTTCTTTGCATGTACTGTTTCTTGTCTTAAAAAACACCTTTGACCACCTTCTCAGACTTGTTTAATGCTTATTTATCTTTAACATATAAGCTTAAATGCTAATTTCCCCAGACTACATCCTCTGGTTTCCTTATAACACACATTTGATTTACTGGAAAGCCCTATAGTAACCCCCTCCATTAAGACTCAAAACACTTGGTGTTTAATCACCTTTGTCCCTCTTAGACTGTGTGCTGGACAGCTTTATGTCAACTTGATGCAAGTCTAAAATCACCTAAGAGGAAGGAAACTCAATTAAGAAAATATTTCTATAAGATCAGGCTACAAATCTGTAGGGCATTTTTTAAGTTAGCAATCGATGGGGGGAGGTCCCTGCCCCTTGTGGGTGATGTCTTCGGTGGGCTACTGGCCCGGGGTTCTATAAGAAAGCAGGATGGGTAAGCTGTGATAGCGAGCCAGCAAGCAGCACATTTCCATGGCCTCGGCATCAGTTTCTTCCTCCATTTACCTGTTTGAGTTCCTGTCCTGACTTTCTTTGATGATGAGCAGTGGTATGGAGGCAATAAGCCAAATAAACCCTTTCCTCCTCAAGTTGTTTTAGTCATGGTGTTTCATTACAGCAATAGTATGCATAACTAAGATGGACTGTAAGCTTTGATGAAGGTAGGGATCTCTAGCACCAGCCACATGTCTCAGAACATAAACGGCTCCAGGGCAAGACCAATCTGGCAGCTGCAATTCAGGATGCATAATTCTGTGTGCCAGTTGACTCTTCTCTGCGGCCTCCAGATAAACATTATTTTGGTCCATCTATGTAGCATATTTCTCGATGAAATCCACATTTGAATCCCAGGACTTGATAAACCACATTGCCCTGCATTGCATGGGCAGGCACCAACCTGCTGTGGGCTGGGACAGAGCAAGAAGGTGAACTGTAAGGACACCAAGAACCCTTTTCTTTCTGCAGGTCTTCCTCCTCCTCCTCTACCCCTTCTTCTCTTGCTCTTCCTTTGTCTCCTTCCATTGGACTTGGCTTTTATGCCACTGAATGCCTTCAATTCAGCATTCCAACCACAATGGAATTTTACCATCATCAGTAGGACTTCAGCTCATGGACAGAGAATTACCCATTCTCTAATTTCATAAACCAAATTTTCATTCTCTCTTTCCTTCATTTCCTTCCTCTCTCTTCATATGTGTATATATATATATATATATATATATATATATATATATATATATGTATATATATATATATATTCACTATATTTATAGGATTATATGTAATCCTATATATCCTGTATATTTAACTACATGTAATAACATATAATCATATGTATTCTCATATATATTATATATCCCCTATTCCTGTGCTAAGTCTTAACACATATGCCATTTCACTTGATCCTGTCATTTTATTCAATGAAATGAATAGAATTCTTTGTGATTACTGGAATATGGCTTCTAAATGGCACAGGACAACATATGTATGTAAGAGCCAAGTCCATGGAAACCAGCCACCATCCAAAACATCTAAGTACATTGTCTTCAGCAAGAAGAGCTTCCTCCAAAAAGGAGGTTGAATTTTTTCCCCTTCTGAGTTGCTAGGAGATAAAGCACTGGGAAACATACCTTCTTAGAAAAACAGAAATCAAGATGAGAGACCCCATCCCAGGTGCATAGGCTTGAAGTGCTGCTTCCCTCACAGTGTATGTGGTAGAGGGCTGCTTACAACGGCTAAGCAATCTGGGAATAGCCAGGTGAACACAGGTTAAAGAATTCCATTTGAGTGTAAGTGAACTTCATTGGTTTTACTAGAATGTGTCAAAGCACCATGATATCAAAGACACTCCAGAACACCTAAATGCCTTTAGCAAGAAAGAGAGGGAAGGGGTAGGGGCAACTTTTCCTCCTTACTTTTTTCCCCCTATTATTTCCACTCATAGATAAATCATCAAGAGTCTCCAGTTTGGGTGATACACTGGGTCTCGCCTTGGGTGTGGCTGGCAGGGTGGTGTTGCTTTGGTTTGTGCTTGCTTTTAAGTGAGCTGTAGTGTTCTGAGGGATAACTGCTCAAAGGAAACTGACAGTTGGAGATGAAGGTCAGCTCCCAGAAGCTCTCTGTAGAATGTGATAATATCAGCCCATAGCAGCAGAGCTGGGGGAGGATGGTGAGAGCCAACTGACAAGGAGGCTGATGCAGAAACCTCCCAGTAAAGATAGGTTTGATATATGGGCATGAGAGCTAAGAATTGCTATGTGCAGATAGCACAGATCCTGGTAACAATCCATTTGAAATGCCTGTGCCTCAGGTCTGAGGATTGTATCCCTTCCTGCTTGCGCTCCTGCATTTGTCCAGTCCTTTCTTCATGCAACTTCCCAGCATCTTCCAGCCCCAACACAACCTCACATGCTACATGGTTATCTTCCTTACACATCATTAAACCATGATCAGATCTACTTACAATATAAAACACAGGCAATACTTTCTCATTCCTTCTACAAGGAAGCCCACGAGGCAAGGCTGACTGACTACCTTCTGAGACCCTACCTGAGCTGCTGAATCTGTTCTGACCTGCTCTTGTATACTACTGCTGGCCCTCATGACACAAACCATTGCCTCCTGAAGCTGTTCAGTGTTTACTGAACAGACCTGGGCAGAAATTTCTTACCCTGTGGTGTTGCTTGCACCATCTTTGCCTGGTCCACATCGCCTTAATTTCAAATGACTATCACTGAGGTTTTCCTCAGAACAAACTAGAAGGCACCATTCTAGTCTTGGTAAGTATTTTTTGCACTGCATGGGAAGGTGGCTGTTTGCAAAATCCTTACAGCTTGCAATCAAATATATATATACTCATTTACTTCTGCTCAAACATTAAGGCTCTCATTTGAACTACAATTTGCCCGCCCTTTCATGGGGGCTAAGGTGGTGCTTTACAGCTGTAATGAGGTTAAACAATGTTTAAAAATATCCTTTTAATCTCTGAAATCATTCCATTTTCTACTTTCAGCCTAATAATGCACTCAAGAAATCTAATGCACTGATTTAAAGGTACACTTAGAGAAGAAATGCCGCTCCTTATTCTAAGGCACATTAACACTGCCATCTTGTATTTTATTTTAAAAATCATGGAACATTTATGTTTTATATTTACTTAAAGAGTTCTTTTAGACATATGAGTCATTATTTGTAACCTCATATTACTGGTGAAACCTTGAAAGACAAAATAGTAAGGGTGGCCTAAAACCATCTCATATTCAAAATTATTTGTCTAAAACACTTTTATTATGTTAGTTGTTGACATATATTTTTCCCATGTATCATTATACTCCGAGACACCAAGAACTCCATACAGTTTCTTTTTAATGTGTTTTCAAGTAAATCGCTCAGTGATGCAGCATTTTATGTTGGCAGATTATTTTTCATATTTATTTGTTTGTGTTTTTATTATCACATAATTAATTGCTTCATTGTGAAATTTTTATTTATGTGTTTTGATCATTCTAATCCTCATTACCCTGTATTGTCCCCTGAATCCTTCTGATCCCTTTCCTTTTCTCCAGGAGTCTTTCATCTACTGTCCTAATGTCCGTCCTTCCTTCCTTCCTTCCTTTCTTTCTTTCTTTCTTTCTTTCTTTCTTTCTTTCTTTCTTTCTTTCTTTCTTTCTTTCTTCTTTCCTTCCGTTTTGGTGATGCAATGGGTTAAATAGGATTATTTATTAAAACACAGGAGAAGGTCATTTACAGATACACAGGCAGCTGACTCATCACTGTCACTAAAGAAGTGTTTCTCCTCTCCCAGAGATATGTGAACATACCAAAGTGAATATCCTTCAGTGGCTGATAGCCCTCTGAAGTTAAGAGGGCTTCTTCTTTTTCCCAGAACCCATACCAGGTGGCTCACAAACTGCCTGTAACTTGAACTTTATTGGATCTGATACCTTCTCCTGGCCTCTAGGGCAATTGTACACACATGGTGAGTACATACACATAGAAAACACACACACACACACACACACACACACACACACACACACTTATTAGTTTTACAAAACTCCAAAAATTAAATAGAAATCTTTCAGATAACTAGGATCTGTATTTAATCCTCAAATAGTTCCTACATATTTTTCAACTGAAATGTCAAAGCTGCCACTGTCATGCAATGCCACCACAGTACTGGTACCAAGTTCCTGACTGCACAGAGAAAGGAACTCTGTGACAACCTGCCAAGATGACATTATAGCATAATAAGCACAAAAACTTAATTAGAAAGCAGCAGAGAAAAGATTAAACCAACATATGCACAAACCAGTTGTCCTTTTGTCCACAAATCCCTAAGAAAGACAGAAAAAGAAAATCTTTAAAAAGAAATGAAATCATAGCAGTACTGAAAACCGAGGCAGAATACCATCATTTAAATGGAAATTCTTGAAGTACATATTTCTATATCAGACAGACACTCACAACAGTACTTCGATTGAACTCACATTTAAAAAAAATAGGCAGAAAGAGCCAATGTGGTTGAAATACATACTTTTGCAAGTGCATAATTTGGGAAGCTGTGGTAGGAGGATTGGAAATTTTAAGCCATTCTGGGCTATCTAGTGAGATATACCTAATAAATAAACTAATAAGTAACTTAAATGAAAGTTAGAACACAAATAAAGGCATGTTTAGGAAATAAAAAAACAATGTACATAAGGAATTAGCACAGTAACTTTAAATAGGCAAGAAAACAAAGATAGTCACTTGTAAACAGTCACTTTTCATCTTAAACATTAATAGTAAATAAGAATTAGTGGAGCAGAAATACAAGTAGAAGACTACGTAAGAGAAAATTAACAGCCTAGGAGATTGAGTCATGAAATTTCTGTAGAGTACAGTACAAAAGGGATAAGAAGTGTGAGTCAATGAAGAAGGAATGTAGAGAGATAAACGAAACATCTAGAAAAATTCTGCATTCTTTAAGAAGGCATCATGAGTGTGTGGCACATAGAAGAAGAAAACCAAACCAAGTTGTTGATGACTATTAATATGTAATATTGATTTATATTTTAGTAAGGCAGCAGTTATTCCTTAACCAGCTAAATACCCAAATCACCACACAGAGACTAGAATTTATTTAATTAACCTAGATCACAATGCTGAGCAATAATTACTCCATCTTAAATCCCCAAGCCCACATAACTGCCTCCCATTCAGATTTCCCACATTATACTTGTTTTTTAGTTATATCTTAGGTCAGGTTCATTTCTCCTGATATTTCCAGGTCCTTTTTTCTGGCATCTTTCCCACCTCTTACCTCTCTCCTCTCTCCTCCCCTCACCAAACCAGGATGTCCCACCCTATTCTCTCCATTGCTCAGCATTGGCTGGTTGTGTTTATTGTTCAGAGAACAACTGGTAGCATGTTTACACAAACTTGAGACATTACATCACAATGCAATGTCCAGATTGAAACCAGATAGTTAGTAAAGAAATCAATATTTGAACAGGGTAAACAGTACACAGCCCATATCAATACTAAGTTCTGTCCTTAGAACTGCAGATTCATAGACGTGAAAAGGGATGGAATAAGGCCAATAAACATTCCACTGGCCCCACAATGGTAGGACTTGAGAGGCAACCTAAAGCAGAGACAGAGAGATAGATACAGAGACAGAGAAAGACAGAAAAAGAGAGAGACAGAGAAAACTCAGATTGTCACATCAATCACTATTGTTCCAGTGAAACTGTCTTTGGTGGCCCAGGTTGCTGATAGAAGATGAGAATTTAGGTTTAAAATTTTAATAAATATAATAAAGAATAGGAAATTTATTTTCAGGCAAGAGGTGAAATTACTATTTACAGATGGTATGATTCTATGGTATGATTCTATAGATAAAAGACCCAAAAGTCCCATCAAATAATTCTAAAATGGATCAACAGCTTCAGAATAGGAAGATACAAAGCCAAAATATAGAAAATGTTAGGTTTCCTCCATACCAGTAATGAACACTCTGAGACAAAAACTGGGAAAGCAATCTCATTTAACTTAGCTTAAAAATAAAATGCCTGCAAAAATAGCTATTCAAGGATGCGAAAGACCTCTAAAATAAAATTCCTAAAGAAGTAAAAGCAACTAAAATGACATAAAAGGTTCCCATGCTCATGGATTGGAAGAATTAATACAATAAAATTACTGAATTATCAAAAGCAAAGCTACAGATCCAATGCAATTTCCATAAAATTTCTAATGACATTCTTAAAGAAATAGAAAGGGCAAATCTAACTGGCACACACACACACACACACACACACACACACACACACACACACACACACATGCCTATTAGCTAAAGCAATTTTCAGTAAAAAGAACATTGCTAGAGGTGCCATCATCACATATGACTTCAAGCTATAGTACAGAGAGTACAAAGTAAGACAACATCATGTTGATCAATGAGAAAAAGGGAAATGAATTCAGAAATAAACCTGAATTTATTCACAGCCACAGCAAAATAGATACACTGGAGAAGAGAGAGTTCCTTCAGCAAGTGGGGCTGAGAAATATCGCCATGTAGAGTGACAGAACCAGATGTTCATATCTCACTATGCAAAATCTAATCCAATATATATTAGAAACAGCAGCTTACGACAGGAAACTCTTAAGTGGTTAGAGAAAAGTGAGAAACACTTCAATGTGTAAGCACAAGCAGGGACTCTCTGGAAAGGCTTCCATTAGCCCAGGAAATAAAACTGAAAATCGGCAAATGGATTGCATGAAATTAAGAAGGTTCTGCATGGCAAAGGAAATCTTCAAGTGAAAAGGCAGGCCATGGGGGTGGGAAATGTTTTGCTAGCTATGACACTGGCTTCAATTTCCAGCACAGGGTCCATGTGAAGGTAATGAAATCAATCAAGGAAACTCAATGAAACATGCTTCAGAAGTGAGGAATAACAAAACATATTTCTTCAGTTGATGTGATTATCTACTTAAAGAAATTCTAACATACATTACTAAACATATTCTTGAAATTCCCTAATTTTGATACCTTAGAGGTCAAAACTAATGTTCCTTCAGAGTGCCGAAATGTAATTTGAAATGTTAGTTTTACAATGATCCATTTACAGCAATATGCCAAAAGAAAAATGTTACCTAGGGATTCTTGTAACCAAACATGGTTATTGAAACATACACATTAAAAGCTTCTCTCCAAGATCTTAAAAGAAAAAAATTTAAAAAAAAATTATCTGGAAAGAGAAACACTCTCTGAAATGAAAACTTGCTAGGGGAAAGGACGGCAGTTGAAAGGGGAAGATGTGCAGCTGGGGTGGAAACAGGTAGGAAGTGGGAACCACACCTAGGATTAGATAAATTAAAACCTCACTCAGAAAGATATGCACATTTATCCCAACCGATTGCTCTTTAAAAATCAAAGAAAACTGGGTGACACCATGCATGAATGGGAGCACAGAGGGATCCCAGAGCAAGATGCAGGAATTCTCCAGGCAGGATGCCTTCTCCAACAATTCTCTTGTTATTGACTTGTGATAAAGCCTAATGAAAACACTGCGATTGGGGACGGGATTTTCTTGGTTTATTAAAATGTATATCCGGTTTTGAAAAGTCATACCTCTTCATCATTTCACTGAAAAGGAAAATTAGACATCTAGACATTCAAATAACATGACAAATCAGCAAAAGACTGAGAGAAATCTCCATATGCTATTCAGCAAATATACGAATTAAAGCCCATGCAGACAGCATAGAGCACTAGTAGGCTTTCTGGCTTTTCAAAACTACTATGTGGCATCTCCTCATATGCGAATTTTGAAAGTTTTGGACAGGGCCTTGTTTTAGAAAGCCAAAGACAATTAAATAGCAGGAACATTAACTCTTTCTTAGGGGCATGTCATAACTAGCACATATTAAGATACAGCAACTACAATGTGGGCACCAGACTGAGCCCACAGATATTCAGCCATGGGTGAAAGATGGGCGCATGGGCCCATTCCCCACCAACCCAGGGGAGCTAATGGCAGTTGAGGTGCTGGGAGAGAGGAAGTCATTGTAGCCACTGATAAGTTGTTTTTCATGCTCCAGGAGATAGCTTGACACCCAGGACTATTCGAATAGCCCCGGTTAGGCTAATGGGTCACAAAACAAACCAAAATAATACAAAAACAGAGAAAGAAATGAAAACGGGATGGACACCTAGTGGGAGGGAGAGCTGCTGTAATTGTAGGAAGGGTAGGGAGGAGGGATGATGAGTGTGTCCAGAATGTTTTATATATGTGTGTGAAATTGTCACAGAATGATAGGAAAGAAACAATAATCATAAAATTAAGAAATAAAAAAAAAATGAAGAATTCATACAGGTACATTGTGAAAGGAGTTAGGCAGAGCACAGTCAGAGACCGGACTTTAATTCAGCTGAAATAATGTACTGTGTTGTTTCAGACACTGAACAACTAACACAACTACTATTTACTTAAATTTCTTTAAAAAGTGTCAGAAAATTAAAACATCTGTAGAAATTCAATAAAACAAGATCTTATAGATGAACTATAAATGTAGCAAGAACTTTGTAATAATGACTTAAAACTTGCACTGAAATAAAGGGAAAGAGAAGAAGAAAGGAAGGAAAGAAAAGATAAAGGGTTTCCGCATTTAAAATAAATCTCGGCAGCAGTTAACACAAACCATGCAAATTGATGTATTAAAGTTGTGAGGCAATGTAATGGTTCTATTGCATAAAGGATTAATTTCTGAAAGAGACAAATGATATATAAGCAAAGAAAAAAATGTAGACAACTCTAGAAAAGCAAAATGTAATTGTCAAGGATTATGGTTTTAAAAATTCAATTTTCCGAGCCTTATCCATATTTCATCTGACTTATCCGGATTTTATATTTTTATGGTATTTTAAAACCTAAGCATTTTAAAGAATTAAAAACATAAAATTTTCATCTCAGAAGTCCTAAACTTTGTAATTTTAACACATCAAGGTTATTGTGACAGAAAATTGAACACAGATGATTTCCTTTCAATGATTTACCGGGAACGCAATCTTAAATGCAGAGATAATATGGGAAAGATTATTCTAGATGGAGATGAATCTTCTCTGTCAGGCCACAAGATGTTCTGAGCTTAGCTTTGCCTTTGCAGTGATTTTCCTGCCGTCAGAGCATCTGCGGAGTGTTGAGTTCCTCACAGGACCTACGGTACACACTTGTGTGAACACCTTCCCTTTAAAGAGCATCTGTCTCACTGTCTCACGAAAGCGCCTGGAGGTGGAAATGTCAGTGACTCAGTTTCTCAGATGTTAATAGCCTGGTGCAATTTTTATAAGGTTTAAGTGTGTGGTATGCGTGTGAGTTGCCTAGCCCTGTCAATGTAAGGGATGGAAAGTGGCGTTTCCCTTTTATGTTTATTGTGTGTGTGTATATACACTCACACGCACGCACAGGTGCACATGCACAAGCATAGTATAGCATGTGTAGAAAGGTCAGAGCACAACCTACAGGAGTTGACATTCTCCTTCTATCCAGGTTTGGCACCTTTATACACAGAGCCATTGGATAAGACATCCCTGTGAGGTTGAAAGATGCGGAAAGAGCTCAGTGTCCTACTACAATAGACAGACTCTACAATTAGAATGGGGAAGATCAGGAATCAGGAACATTTGTAATCTTATTATCTAAGGGTGCATGTCAGCAAATGCAGTGATAGTCCTTCCATAGCCAGAGGCTAAGATCTCCCTCTCAGCCTAGGCCATTTTTTCTAACAACTCCATAGGGTTGTCTGCCCATAACAAGAAGAAAAAGAACAAGAGAGGTATGTGTGTGTGTGTGGGGGGGGCTCATTGAAATACATAAGCTTTGACCATAAAGGGCAAAAAGACATCATTTGATGACAACCCACAGCCTACACATCTCTTGGTAACTTTCTTGTCAGGGTTATCAAGGGCCTCTTGTTGGTCACTTCCAGTGATGATAACTTCTGAGAGAGATGCTTGTATCTTTATCACTGGGTAAGTAGCATGAGTCAACTGGTCTTGCTCTCTCTCCTAATTTCCCAGGCAGTAAAGCCACCCAGAGTGAGTCATGGATTGCTTGATTTTTTTTTCAGCTCCCTTAACTGTAAAAACAGAATTGGGCTCTTCATTCCTCTTCCCTCTGTAGCTAAGCATCACCATCCCTGTAGGTGGTACTCCCTTATTTGAAGGAGTTTTTAGGTATAAGGGGTCTGAATACATAGGATTAATTCCTATTTGTCAATTTTACCTCTAAACTTGGAGGTTGAGAATGAAAGTATCAGGAGCTTGGTATGCTTACTGGAGACAGTGAATGGAGAGAACAGCAGATTTGTCTCCTGTCGTCCTGCAACTGCTTTCCTGTTCTGCTTGTGTCACAGTGGTGCCAGCGTAGGTCATCCCACCCGCCCTGGATCTTCTTTAAAGTGCAGAGTTGTCACTGCAACTGATGCCTTCATCCACTAGCTTCTCCGTCTTGTCAAATTTGTCCTCTTTCCCAACCTTTCCCTCTATTTAAATTGTGCTTTGTGTGCTAGAAAACAACCCTTTGAATAATAGAATTGTATATTAAAATATAAAAATCCAAATAATAGTTTACAAACATTACATTTGGAAAGACTATTCCTGAAAGTAATGCCTCCAGCTACAAACCTTGGTTATGCCCATCATCACCAACAGCGTTTGAACCTTGAATTAGTCTTTGTTTCCCATAGTCAGGTGGGATTCACCAAAGGCAGACCCTGCTCTACAGCTGGGCTGGGCTTAATTAAAAAAAGGCATGTATAGTCTCTTCTAAAGCAACCACCCTTTTCTTCCCTGGGTGCTCACAAATCGTCCCGTGACCATATGTTGTTTGTCACTCTGTAAGTTTCAGTCCAAAGAGAAATTGACTTTTTTCCCAGTACCTGATGAAGCCAAGAACAAAATATGCAGAACTAAACTGAGAAGCTGAAGCTAACAGGCAGAAACTCAAACACTGTGTAGAGGTTACCCGCGCTTCAGGTGAGGCTTCTGCAATTCTTCACTCCAGGTAAAGTGCTTAGCTGATTTGGAGAAAGTGAGGATAGCAGCTGTTTTCATAACTCCACGACTACAGAGATGTAACAGTCTAATCTCTGATGTCATAAATTCGTAGCCCATGGTGCCACTTTTAAAATTTTCTTTATTGACATTGCGTATGTGTAGAGGGCAGGTATGTATGCGTTTGATATGTGAGGGAAGCATGTGGGCCATAGAGTGCATGCTGCTGTCCGTGGACAACCTCAGGTATCAGGCCTTCTTCTCCACCTTACTTGGCACAGAGTCTGTTGCTGACAGCTGCATCCACCAGGCTATCTGGTCCAGGAGCTCCCAGAGCTTCTCTCTCTCTTCCCATCTCCCTCAGCAGCACTGGAAGTATAGATGTGGAGCAGGACTCCTGGCTTGATATAGGTCCTAAGTATTTGAAGTCAGGTCCTCAGGCCTGACAAGTAATCACTTTACACAGTAATCAATCTGTTCAATCCTGTTGCTAGGGCCTACCCAGGAGTGTGTGTGTGTGTGTGTGTGTGTGTGTGCCCTTTGAGAAAATGCACGTGTGTGTATATGAGCATGTGGGAGTCAGAGGCCAAATTCAGGTATCATTCTGTGGTGTCTTCTACCATGTTCTTTTTTTTTTTTCTTTTCTTTTTTTAGATACAGTCACCAACTGGCACATGGAGTTAGTGGGTTAGCTAGACTGGCTGGCCCATGAGCCTTGGAGATACTTTTGTCTCTGCCTTCCTGTGCCAGATTGCACCATGTCTGGCTTTTTACATGGCTTCTTTTCATGTGGATCAGACACAGGTATTCACACTTAGAAAGGCTTTCTGGCTAACCTTTCTTCCCAGACTCACTCAGTGATGTCCAGTGAATTTTCAGCTCAACAACAGATTCAGGGTAGAAACCCGAAATTTGCATTTGTCGAAGTCCCAGGTCCGGCTGCTGCTGACCGAAGTCATGAGAATCACCCAACTCTGTCCATTCTCTAAGGCGCTTAATACAAACTGCCTAGCCGCTCATCCCCTTTTCATATAGGAACCTGAAAAACCATCATCGTTCCAACTGTAATAGTTTTACTCACTTCCCAATCAGCTTCCTAAGTTACCAAATGCTTAAGAAAGTGTTTATTGGTGTGCATGGCTGAGAAACAGTTTCAAAATACAGGGGTCTTTGGTCCTCGTTAATGCTTAAATTTCCCTGCGCCCAGAGGAAAGCAAGGCTCAACAGGGTAACAGAAAATCAAGCTGAAACAAACGGAACCATTCAGAGGCAGGAACACGCTAATACTCCTGTTAAATGTTAACTCTTTTAAAAAAATAAAAATAACACAGAGAAAAATCTTTGCTGGGGAAATAGATCACCCTAGATTAGGCAAATTCTGTTGTTTCAGGTGGTTAATCTTGTTGTTTCAAACCTCAGCCTGGAGTTGAAAAACAAAAACCACAAGCCTGAAGGTCAGGCCTCAACATAGTAGTCTGATTGGGACCCCATTAAGGGTAACTGAATATCATGGGCTTGGGACAGTGGCCCCTTGGCTGTCCAGAAGAACTTAAAACTAAAGATAGCTACATGAGCAGCTAGCTTGTTTTTCACAGGGAACTCCATGAAAATATCTCCCATGGGGAGGTATTTGTTTCACCTGTTGGTCTTTGGAAGCTCATTCCTGGGGTCAAAAATGTCAGTGTTCTGGGGTATGTGTTTGACATTATGTGTATATGTGTGTGGGCTATCCCTGGACAGGAAGCCAACACATGTACTTAGAAATCCTTCCTTTTGGCTTCCCTGGTAGATAAAACCTCAGTTGTATGAAATGTTAGCTCAGGATAGGACTTGCCCAACTGTGCCACTGAAATGCCAACAGAGTGAACACTGCCACAGCTGGTGTGTTGCTAAGTTGAGAAAATGGTGATCATCATAGCAATGGATGCAGAGATGCCAGGTCTGGGAAATGTGATCATGTCTCAGAGGACACAAATAGGGCATATTCCCGTGAAGAGAGGAGAGAAAGGCACTCAAGGATTCAACAAATAAGAAAAACACCACTGCAATCTCTCACTGGCAGACACAGGCATCCACACATCCACACTCTCAGGGATCATGAACTTGGACACCATCATGGGCTTTCATGCAGAAAAGTTCCATAGACCTTGGCTATCTGTAGATCTCAGGCAACAGATCCACCACACTCCACCTAGCAGGAAGCACCTGCTCAGAGGATTTTTAAAACTATACTGGAAATATTTGCTGGTCATGTCTCAGATGGTTTGAGGCCATACGTTGGTTTGGAAGGACTTAATGAGAAGCTGTACTTCAGATGTCTCTAACTATGGGGAATGGAAGAGGCAAAGGCTGAACCAGAAAACAGAGACAGAGGATTAGGTGGGAAGACTAAAAGATACAGCTGTCAGAGGCTGAAGAGATGGCACGGCGGTTAAGAGCGCATGTTGCTCTTGCAGGGTGTCCTTCTTACTTCAGTTCTTGCTTCATAACTGCAGATCACCTGCAACAAGACTGGTAGCCTGAAAGAGAGAGACTGAGGCAGGAATGGCCTTGGGTGATGGAGACCTCAGGCAGTGGTGAGTACAAGGAGAACAGACTCTTGGAAGACAGGCTTCATTGAACAGCAACCTCAATTGGGAGAAACAAAGGCTATTTAAACCTTTGGGGGAGTAGTTAGAGGCTTTCAGAGGGCGTGTACATCACTGGCCTGGAGCCAAGATGCTGGAAACGCCTTAGTTGCATGAGGAGGAACTCCAGGTGCTTGCTGGACATGACCTTATAAGAGGAGGGGAAGTTTAACCTTGTAACCTGGCCACCAGGCTATGTAACCACCTCAACTGTTCACCAAGTTGGCATTAGGTGCAATTGTCTCTTTGGTCTGCTGTTCACGCCCTAACTGCAGGGGCGGACATTTGCTCACATCTCCTCAGGAAAAGTCACACCCACTGGTCCCTGACATGAGAACCTGGAGGAAGTTTATTTGCACCATAATTCTGTTAAGCAGCTGGGCATGTGACGTTAGGTCTATTATTTCAGATGTATTCCATGTTGCTGACCCCAAAGTTCAGGAGGATTTGCAAATTCTAGAAATCGGGTCTCTTGTGATTGTTTTACTGGGAAACGTGAATGAGTTAGGTGAGACAGTCACGGAATCAGTCTATCTACCAGAAATTCGAATGCAGAGAATAACTTCTTAATTATTCATTCATCCCCTGATTTAATCAGTTTATAATCTCTGGGGAAACCTTCTTACAGGTACTGAGCTGGATGTGGAAATCAATAAGGCAGAGCCTCTTACAAATCTTCCTCTAAGAGCTATAGGAAAGTCCTGGAGAGAGCAGACGCAGAGCCATTTGCCATGAATGATAAGCTTCCCCCAGGTGAGGTTGAGCTGAATATTATGGAGTGGAAACAAGTTGGCTGAGGGCATATAGTGAGAAATAACATTGCAGGAAGTGGGGGCTGCCAGTGCAAAAGGAAAAATTTTTAAAATCTGAGTTTGAATTGGCAGGCTGGATTACAGATCAGCAGAAGGGATAGCTGATCTCTCTGTCTCTTGGATGGAAGACATTTCCTGGGCCATTAACAGGCAATGCTCTTTCTAGGTCTGGATTTGAGCTCTCCCTGAAGACTAACCCCCCAACCCCTGCCTAGAGATGTTTGTTTTGGTTCTTTGATCTAGTCTAAAGCTCTTGAAAAGTCTGTGTGATTCTCATTAAATGTTGTGTTGGAGAAACACATGTGCTTTAAGTGCTTATCCAGGTGTCACAAATAAGCATGTGAGGAGCTAACATGGAAAGAAAGAAAGAAAGAAAGAAAGAAAGAAAGAAAGAAAGAAAGAAAGAAAGAAAGAAAGAAAGAAAGAGGAAGGAAGAAAAGGAAGAAAGAAAAAGAAGAAAGAAAAAAGAGAAAAGGGAAGGAAGAGAGGGGGGAAGGGAGGAAGAAAGGAAGGAAGGACTGAATGCCTGAATGCCTAAATGGCCCCAGGGCCTCTGTGAAGTCCTGGTGCTTCTTTTTGGCATTCAGATTGCAAAAGCTCTAACCCTTAGTCCAGGATACTATGAGAATACCAGTTTGGTTTGCTGAATCTGGGTTTAGTGGTAGCATATGACTGAGTATAAAATTTCCCTTGGTTCCTCAATGACTGGTGAACCTAACGTGCTTCCACATGACTAGAGATGTGATCTATTTTAGACTATTCTTCTTCCCCTAGCTTCCCTGTAAGGAGCCTATCCCTTCTGTTATAGTACAACATCAGCATCTTAGGAAATTGTTGTCTGTCAGATAGAGTGAAAAAGAAGATGGTTTCTGAGGTCGCTGAAACCATCTCCAGCAGGTAACAGCTTATGAACTAGCAGAATGGCTATGCAGATCTTAACTATCCCTGTTAACCAGCATCATGAAAAACTCATCAAAAAGCCCACCTCTACCCCATGAATTGCAGTTATTCACACTCACCAAGATCCACAAACACCTGGATATTTGCTGACACCAAGAGCCCGTGGCCATCCAGGATTCTGGATGGACTTGAAAATTATAGGCAGAGTCCACTTTAATTCAAAGAGAAGGAATGAAGCAATTGTGAAAGCTGGATGTTCTCATTCTTGTTAGCTTGAGTGTGTAGAATATTTTCAATTAAAAAAAACACAAATATGTCTTCCAAAAGGAGGTGACAGCTAAGTGAATGGAAAGGAAACAAGCACCAGGCCTTAGAAACTAGCTAAACGTTTACCTTCGCCCTCTAAAGGGCTTCTGTTCTAAAAATCTGCTGCTTACCATATAAGAGAAGGTTTGTCGTGATATAAACAGGTCCTTGGTTCTGAAGCAAATTGAATACACTTGTCTCAGATCAGCCAGAGCAAATCCTAGATTAGAGCCAGATAGAACAGCCACAAGAAAGTGCAGAGACTTGACCCTCTTTGACCCATCCTGCCAGCCATTTGGGCTAGTAGTCTCCCCAGACAGCTTGATCCAGGGATATTGCTTTTAGCCACCCCCTACCTAAGCTGGAATTACAAGTGGACTGTCATGCTCACCTGGAATTTACATATGTTCTGGAGTCCTAAACTCTGGTCCCCTTGTTTTGGGACACTTAGTTTAATTTCTGAGCCATCTCTCCAGCCCAAGATTAGTATTATTGATTAGGGAAATCTGAAAACACTCAACCAAATGGCGGTCTTGCTTGCTTCTCTCTTGGCTCCTGAAGTGAAACAACAGCAGGAAATGCTTGCTTCTGTTTTAACTATTGCTCTCAAAGTGTACAAGTGTGAAAACTAACCTAAAACATAAACACAAAGGAGATTTTAAAAAAAGAAAACGGCTGTTTTTTTTTTTTCACTTGGTTCTTGGATATTAAAAATAATGGAAGGTGAAAAACAGACACAAGAGAGGATGATGGAGGAAGGCAAAATGTCACATGTTTTCTGGTATATGTGAAATCTAGATTTAAAGAAATACACATAAAAAAGAAATACATATGCATACACATGACATTAAAGTAGTTGTGGGGAAGAAAAGAGCCAGTGAGAAGAGGTGAGGAGATATGGAGGACTATAAGAAAAAGATAATGCTATATTTGTATAAAAATGAGATAATAAAAATGTTATTCTTTTACATGCCAACTAAACTATAAATATAATAAAGATCACAGAATGATGCAGAGCATTTTAGTCTCCAAAATACCAAGACAAGCAGTTGAATTAGTTAGAGCAATCCAGCTCCGGGTCACACCTTCAGAACAGCCTTGGTGTAGACATCCTGTTTTGTTCTGCAGCCTCGACTCAGTGTAACAAGGGTAAAGATTCACAGCTCTGTGCACTAATTTCTGGAGCCTTGCATCCTGTAGCAGAACATGTGAACATATTTCAGTTAGTGTCATAGTGAAAGTAACTTGAACAAACACAAACAGTATGCTGTTTTAGAATGTGGGTGTCACAAACATTCTTATAGCTCAGCAGCTTTGCCATGACTGTGTCATGATTGTGCAGAAAGCAGACACCACCCAAGCTCTCTGGGTGCAAGAACCATCTTGGTAACATGGCTGGCTCTCTAATATGAGCTCTAGCACCTCTGGGGTTGATGCCTGTCTCCAATAACAGCTGCTCTGACTTTGGCAGGAAGGCTGCTGAGCTTCTTCACTCATAACTCATCTATAGTTAGGGCAATGAGCTACAAGGAGAAAAATGGGGAAAGTCAACCCAGGGCAATCACAGTAGATGAAAATAGATGAGAACAGCAGCCATCAACAAGGAGATGACCAGTGGAATCAGTTCAGACTCTCTGTGTAGCTACAGGTAGATGCATAGAAGGCACATGTGTGTTTGCATGCCAGTTCCCCAAAGTAAAGATGAAACTGAATGGCCAACTGGCATGGGATTGTCACATCCAATAATCCACGATTTTTCAGCTAGCTTCAGTATTTTTTCTGAGGGAATACATATGAAAGTAGACTATCATTAACAGTTTCCAGAAATTCATTGAAAAGCAAGAGAAGTTGATGTTCTATCTAAGACATCAGATTTACTTGATTTCAAAGCAAGAAGTGAAAAGTCTAAACGATAGATGACGTCAACAGCATTTCTTAAGAGTAGACAAGGTGGAAAACAGACACACTGCATCTTTTGTTATCTTCATAGAGGTGCTGCCCAGTATAATAAAAATCAGCACATTGTTAGAAAGGAATATTAACCCACATTGTAGGTATATCTGTAATTCCTTAAAACCTGCCAGTACTCCTGCCACTGAAGAAATAAAGAAACATCCCATGGAGCAGCAAGAAGTATGCTGAACTGAAAGGAACTGCTTGCTAACAGACTAAATTATTTAAACCTTATTTCTGCCTCAACATAGATGCTGCAAAGAGAACCTTGAAGACACTCCTAAGATCGTTAGTAAAGGTAGCTTCAAGAGTCCTCACACAGGACAAGACACAGTGCCTATAGCCAAACTCGGAAGGTCACAGACTACATTTCCTAAGCTCGCTTGCAAACAGGAGTCCTTCTAGCCAAAAGAAAGCACTGTGAGTAAGTCAGGGGAAGAGCTGGTGGGCTGTGCTTCTGACAGTGCAGATCCTGTGGGTTTATGAGAGTCAAAGGACCCTAGCCTCTAGTTACCTGGGCAGGGGTAGCACCTATTTGGTCCTATTTGCCTGTCCTAAGCCATGGCTCCGAGAATGTGCTAGCAGGTTAGAAGCAGTGGCAGCAGCCTGCACGCCCAACCACAAGTGTGTTAGTCTATCCTGATCACTGGATCCAACCTGTCTTCCTTTTTATTCCTCTACCCATTCATCTTCCTTCTTGGTCTTGCTGCCCTTGTAAGGTCTTCGCTAAAGTTAACACCTCTATTGGAAACACCCAAAGCTGTTTCTAAATGGATCCAGACTGAAGGAAATCTTCAAGGGGTTCGTATTCTCTTGTTGGACTCAAACTGCAGAGCAACATACTCGTGGAAACTAGGAAAAGTTCTGTGATCGATCACTAATACAAAAGCCTTTCTCTGTATATAGACGTAGGTGGGTACAGAGATGATCAACAAGGTAAAGACACAAATAGAGAAACAAATGTTGACACAACCTTCTGTCCTGCTTCTGGATGTGATGGGGGATGCTGCTGCTATCGACTGAGTCAAACAGGGAAGAGCTGTAGACATCTATTGAAGGTTATGAACTTTATTCTGACAGTCATGGGATCCACTGATACTTTTTAGAGAAAGGATATATATATACCCCACTTCATTGTAGGAGCATGGGGATGGATCTCTAAGGACTGAGTAATGTCAAGGGCATAGTTCCTATAAACTTTCATGAGCCCTCTGCTCACCCTGACAGTCTGCCACTAGAGAGACATGTATGCTGTTTGCCAGCTCCTCAGACTCAGTAGGCGCTCTGCTCCCTTTGCTCACTGACACCTTGTTTTCTGGAGAGCTTGGTCTGCCTCAGAAGCAAGATGCCTTCAGGCTGTGGCATTTCATCAGAGCACTTGAGGAGGGATGGGAGAGCATGACCCATACTCTGATGGATGGGATTAGGGTACAAAATGTTCTTCTTGATCCAGAGCCACTTTAGTAACCATAAATCGTAGGTCAATAGCTTGGGTGCCAAATACCTCATGAAAAAAAAGAGGGATTCCACACCTTAGTCCTGACAGCTTTGGAGCAACAAAAGACCCGTTTTTATATAAAACCCATGTCCCAGATCATGGTCTGAGGATTAGCATGTGGTCTTTGTTATCCCATTTAGTGCTTTCTAGAAGATGTGAGAAAATCTGTCTACAAGGGCTCCACGCAGGAGTAGGTGGGTGATTTTGGAAATCAAATGAAATTTCAAATTTGTAGCACTCTCCATGTAGACCATCACAGTCTCTTCCCACCTACCTGCTTTTTGTCACATTCCCTTGTAGTGGGCAGTATTGTACATATTGGCACTTTGTATGCCTAATTGAGCAGGATGTATGGAGGTGGCAGTTTGGACTTACTAATATGAATTTATGTATTTGCTGTCTTCCAAGAGCTAACAACCCTCATGTAGGAACAGCTTCTAGAAATAGTCCTACCACCCACTGTGTAGATGCACCGAGTGCCCTGACACAAATTAGGAGGGCCAGAGGCTGATTCACAAAATAAACTTGCCCCCAGCCCTAGGACTCTGTGGCTTGCAGAGAAATAAAACAGGATCGTGAATGCCCAGAGTCAGGAGCTAATCACTGGAAAATCCCTCCAATCATCAAACATGTAAAACACTAAGCAGATAATTTGAAACATAAGTTTTGTCCTTCCAAGAATATACTTGATAATTCAGCATCTACAATTAGAATGTCCCACATTTATTTTTTCTTCTCAGAAATGAATCAGATGTGGTAGAATTATGAAAAGAGCTTTTCAAATTTCCTGCTAAGTTGATGGGAAATACAGAAAAACAGCAAACTCCTATTCTATCAGCACACCAGAGGCTGTCAGGGGCTGATAAGAAATGCTGAGTTGACAAATTTTTAAGAATGGCTCCTGTGCAAGAAAATGCAGAATGTCTTCAAATCTTGCACCTTATAATAAAGCAAACATCATAGCAGTTTTCCCCAAATCTGACATGACACTGCTGATGAAAACTTATGACAAAAAATTTCTGAACTATCAATGAAAAGCCAAAGAATTAAAGAAGAGGAAAGATTAAATTGTATTTCTTCTCTACAGCAGATATGACAGAGTTATTGTCATATTGTCTTAAATAGGGTTTTTGTTGCTGAAATGAAATACCAGGACCAAAAGCAAATTGGGGAGGAAAGAGTTTATTCAGCTTATACTTCCACAACACAATTCATCATCAATGGAAGCCAGTACAGGAACTCACACAGGGCAGGAACTTGGAGGCAGAAGCTGATGCAGGGGCCAAAGAGAAGTGTTGCTTACTGGCTTGCTCCTCAAGGCTTGCTCAGTTTGTTTGCTTCTAGAACCCAGAACCATCAGCCACTCACAATGGGCTGAGCCCTCCCCTGTCAATTACTGATTAAGAAAATGCCCTACAGGGTTGGCTACAGCCCAATCTTATGGGGGCATTTTCTCAGTTGGGGTTCCCCCCTCTTGGATGACTTTAACTTGGATCAGGTTTACTTAAAGCTATCCAGAGCAGATATGAAGAAGTAATCAAAGAGCATTCTTGGTGTAATGTTTTTTTTAATGTATACACCTTACCCTTGTTCATTCAAATACTGATTTCTCCCCCACCTCACCCCCAACTCTCCGGTTTCAATCTGGATATTGCATTGTGATACTCATTCTAAGCATCTTGTCTCAACTCTTGTGTAAACAGGACAAAATAAAGTAACTAGACACAATGTTGTGCAGGGAGGAGACAGAGGACAGGAAAGGGGAAGAGCCAGAAGGCAGGAGATGAGTGGGAGGAGAAGGGGCCAGAGAAGAACTAGGAGAGCAGAGCTGGAGGAGAGATCTTGGAGGACATGGAGCATGAACCAGACCTAAGATTTCACAAAAAGCAAGTATAATGTGGGAAATCTAAATGTTAGGAAACTGAGGGCTTGGAGGTTTAGGAGGGAGTAAATATGGCCCAGTATTGTGTTCTAGATTAACTAAAAACCCAGTCTTTGTGTGGTGATTTGGTTATACAGCTGCTGAGGATTAACAACAAGCATTACCAGAAGATAAACCAATAGTAAATATTAATCGACACCTACAACAGAGCGTACATGGCATTTCTGATTTATTTTTTCAATGGCATGATTCCATCACAACTCCCAGATGTGTATGTGTATCTATGGTGTGTGTGTGTGTGTGTGTGTGTGTGTGTGTGTTTGTGTGTGTACAGAGGTCAGAAAAGGGCATCTGATTCCCTAGAGTTAGAGTTGTGAGTCATCTGACATGGGTGCTAGAAACCAAACTTGGGACCCCTGAGGGGCAGAAATTTCTTTTGACCACTGAACTGAAATCATTCTTTCACCCTCTCACATCCCCTTTTGAACCTAAAAATGTATGCTTTCATTCTAAAGACCTAGAGCAGTGGATCTCAACCTATGGGTCGTGACTCCTTAGGGGCTCAAATGACCCTTTCATGGTGGTCACATATTAGACATTCTACATGTCAGATATTTACATTACTACTCATAACAATAGCAGAATTACAGTTACATAGAAGCAACAAAAGTAATTTCCTGGCCGGAGGTCACCACGACATGAAGAAATACTGACCTAGAGGATATCGGTGATTGTCGATTATTGTCTGAACAAAGGAGTGCAATAATTAATGAATACTACTTTGCTCTAAATCTCTCTCTCTCTCTCTCTCTCTCTCTGACACACATACACACACACACACAGAGAGAGAGAGAGAGAGAGAGATTGATATACAATTAAAATGATATTATTGGTGGACTTGGTCCTAAGTAGAATGTCTATGCTGCCTCCTCCAAGCTTAAGTGGACATAGAACATAAGAGAATGAAAAAAAAAAGTGAGAGCCATAGGATGGCCTTAAAAAGCTGTCAAGATGTTTTCTGGACATTACATTCATGAGGTCAGTGTGGCTGTGGCTGCCTGTACAAGACCTGCACAAGATTCTGCCCATCAACATTTCATCATGATTACAAAGGAGGAATCTCTGATGTCCCAACCCTCCCTGAAGGACTACTTGTAGGTAATGGTTGCTAGGAGAGTAATTTTATTTTATTTAATATGTTGTCTATACCCAGTAAATAACATCCCACTCACTGATATACAAGTAATCCTAATTGAACTCATTGGTTCACATATATACAGAAAAAAAATATTAAAGTAGGAAGTGGAACTTCTGGGATAAAAGGAGGGTTCAGTGGGAGAGAGACGGAGAGGACAATGGGGAGTGGAAATGACAAAACAATTATTGTATACATCTATGAAATTCTCAACAATAGAATAAATAATAAATTTAAGTGGATTTTAAAATGCTATTTATTCATATAAAAGTTAGACAACATTAACTGAATAATTGCTCTACCTACAGGCACACATGTTTTTCTTATTAATGTAATCTACTTAACTCACTCAGAAAGCCAAACGTTAGTGTTTCTAAAGTAGAATTGTTTTTGCCTGAGGTCATACAGACAGTTGTTGGGCATTTTCCCAAGGTCAGCAAATAAGTTATAAAAATACATTAAGTTGCTTCTATTTCCCTATAAAATGTCTACTGAGCATTTGAGGGAGAGACACAGAAGGAAGAGCACAGATTGAGAGGGAGGCTCAACACAAGCTCTGATAGTCACCAAAATTGCCTGAAAAAGCAAAAATCCACTTCATTGCTTCCCTGCTAGATAGTAAGAGCCCATTGAGCATGTGTGGGTGAGAGCCTCAAAGGTCTGAGGCTCAACCCAAGTTCCAATATTCACCAGCCAAGGTGCCTGAAAAGTGAAAACGCATTTCATTGTTTCTTTCTGAACAGCAAAAGCACAATGAGTATGTGTGGGTGAGAGGCAAATTTGATTTTTAAAAAAATCTTTGGTAGGACTACAGTGATAGATAGCATGCAAGCTTGAAGAACTGAATTTAATCCCCTAGAATCCATGGGGAAAGCAGCATATACAAGGTGTGCTCTTGTACTCCATAGCTGAGGAGGCAGACACAGCCAGAAACTTGGAGTCGCTGGCCAGCCAGCCAAGCTGATTTGGTGAGTTCCAAGCCTCGAGACCCTATTACAACAAGTGCGGTGGATGGATGCCACCTGAGTAATGATATCTGAGATTGATTTTTGGCTTCTGCATGCATGTATATAGCATTTGCAGTTGCATACTTGTGAAAACATACACACAAACACACATCCTTGATGTCATTTTACCAAAGCCTTTAGGTAGAGAGAGGGCATGAAAACGAGCTGTGTTTAATTCACAACTTCTTCTCAACCCCAAGTAAATCTCTTACTAAAACATGACAGCATCTATCATGGACTGTCTCAGAAGCAGCATAAAACCCGGTGCTCAGCTCCTGTCCTTTGCCCATCTAGAGAGTGACCTGTAACTGCATTAGTGACCTACAATCATTCGGTGTGACCACCAATCACAGCTCTTCCTCTCGAGAACTTGGACCAAGAACCACAAGTCATTCTTCCTTGAACCCACCTTTTTCACATCTCCATCTCTTCACTGCTTCCTACACCGTTCCGCTCCCTGGGCCTCCTTCCCATCCTCGTCATTCTCAAGCCCTTACATCGACCTCGAGGCCAGCTGAAGTTATCATTCTCACTGGATATTCTACTGGGATATCACTAGGAAGAAGTCGCTCCTCTGCATGTTCCTCCTCAGCCAACAGCTCATCCAGCTCCGGGGAAGTGCTTCTCACTGGCGGATGTCTTCGCCATTAACTCAACTCTGAAAACTTAGAACAAGGAGAAGTCATGATATCTTTGAAGATCCCAGCGCTTACACCAAATATATTTTCTATAAAAATGGAAAAATGAGTCTTGGAGAGAGGTGAAAGAGCTGTTTTTGGTGTCAAGTGAAGACTCTTGATGAGCTGCATGAAAGTAGAGGAAGCAAAGAAAGAGCAAGAGAGAGGAAAGTCTGAGCTACCCTGTGAGTGAATAAAGGGATCACGAGGCACTTGGCACCAGATAGAGGAAGATGGTAGACAAAGAGTTCTCAGACACCAGGATGATTCCAGAGGGTGGACTGTCAGTCAGGCTGCCACAGCAGGTGTCCATATGTAGGTGGAGGACACCTTTAGTAACACAAGTTTATTTTTCGAGCCTACAGGTCTAAAGTCAAGATTCTTCTTGGCTTCTTTTCACTTGCTTGTGACATCATTACAGGGACTTTCCCACTGAACATGTTCATGTCTGTTGTCTCTTCCCTCTTCTCATAAGGATGCCAGTCTTCTAAGATGAGGGCTCTGTTCTGAGGGCTTCATTTCGCTTTAATCATCTCAATAGGATATTATCTCTACCAGCACCCTGCTGGTGAGAACTTCAACATATGGTTTTAAGGGGAAGTGGTTCATTCTCTAACAACAGGGGGACTGGCACTGGGAGGTCATGGGCCATTCCACCCACTGCACTGGGCCAGGCTCCAGGGTAACAGCATTGAGAAGCTAATTTGCCAGACAGAGGCTGACACAAATAAGCACCCCATGGCATCAAAGAGCACAGGTGCATTCACTTTAAGGCTGCTTTTTGCCAGGCAAGAGCCCCTGGCATAGACTAAAGAGACTAAGGATGGGCAGCTGTGCAGGCAAGAGATGAGACCAAATTAGAGTCTGGAGTTTGGCCTCTTAAGAACATGATGGCACAGAGATGAAATCATCATATTCTTCCTCTGGTTCTGGGAGAGATCGGACACAGTCCTTCTTCACTCATCAGCCATTGAGCTTAAGATGTTTAAAGGTGTGGGTGCAGAGGGCCCTCACCAGGGCAGGCTTTGCCTGTGGACCATAGGTCTGAAGAACCATAGAATATATGGAAAAATTATGGCCAAATACGCTGATCTTTTATTTATTCATTTATTTAGCTATTTATTATTTATTTAATCACTTTCCAACCTGATACCAGCCTCCTTCCTCCTCTCCCTCCAGTTCCACCCTCACACCCCCTTTCTTATACCCACCTCTTTCTTTCCAGAGAAGGGGAGGCCCCCAAACAGTACCAACCCACCCTGGCACCTCAAGTCGCAGCAGTACTAAGTGCATCCTCTCCCACTGAGGTCAGACAAAACAGCCAGCTAGGGGAAAGGGATCCAAAGACAGGTAACAGTGTCAGAATCAGCCCGTACTCCCATTGTTAGGGGATATGTCCCTTCACCAAAGAATGGATAAAGAAAATGTGGTACATTTACATAATGAAATAATACTCAGCTATTAAAAACAAAGACATCATGCAATTTGCAGGCAAATGGATGGAACTAGAAAATATCCTGAGTGAGGTAACCCAGACCCAGAAAGACATGTATGGTATGTACTCACGTGGAAGTGGATCTTAACCATAACATACAGGATAACCATGGTACAATCCACAGACCCAAAGAAGCCCAGGAGTGGCCAAGGGAGGATGCTTGAATCTCACTTAGAAGGAGAAATAAAATAGATATCTGAAGTAGATGGTGGGAGGAAACTGGGTGGAAAAGGGGGTAGAGAGAAACAAGGGTGGGGATCGGTATGAGAAGAACAGTGAGGGTAGGGTGGGAAGGGGAAATAGAAATTGGTGGGGAAGCATCCCTGGGAGAGGGGAGGTTCCCAGGAGGCTCATCTATAAGGTAACCTTAGATGAGACTCCTAGCAGAGAGGGATATAGAGCCTGAAGTCACCACCTCCTGTAGCCAGGTGGGACTTCCAGTGGAGGATGAGGGACACCAACTCACCCATAAAACCTTGGACCCAAATTTTGTCTTGCCTACAAGAAGTGTAGGGCTAAAGATGGAACAGAGATTGAAGAAATGATAAACCAATGACTGGCCCAACTTGAGACCCACTCCATGGAAGAGAGCCAGCCCTTGAGAATATTAGTGACACTCTGCTATGCTTGCAGATAGGAGCCTAGCATAACTGTCTCCTGAGAGGCTTCATGGGGCAGCTGATGGAAACAGATGCAGAGATCCTCAGCCAAACAATAGGCAGAGCTCAGGGAATCTTGTGGAACAGTGTGAAAGGGAAGGATTGAGAGAGCTAGAGGTGTCAAGGGTACTACAAGAAGACCTGTGGGGTGAAGTAACCTGGGCCCATGGGAACTCACAGAGACTGAAGCACCAACCAGAGAGCGTGCATGGGCTGGACCTAGGCCCCCTAAACATATGGAGCGGATGTGCAGCTTGTTTTTAAAATAAGATGGGTCATTGAAAAGCCTGCCTGTGGGACTGGGGCGATGGAACAGCCAGTAAAGCACTTGCCACATAAACATAAGGATCTGAGATTGGATCTGCAGCACCCAAGCGAAAAATGGGCGTGGTGGCATGCATCTGTAACTCCAGCACTGTGGAGAGATGAGGTACAGAGACAGGAAGACCAGGAAGACCGCTGGAGTTCTCCTACTAGCCAGCCTGGCTGAATCAGTGAGTTCTAACTTCAGCAAGGGTCCCTGTCTCAAAAACTAAGTTGGGTTAAAATTGAAGAAGATGCACCACAACTCTAGCCTCCCCACACTCATGCACACAGGTAGGTTCCCGTGCACCTGCACACACCCTAACCAACCCACAGAAACATGCACATAAACACACACACACACACACACACACACACACCCACACACACACACACACACACACACACACACACACACCATCCCACAAGCCCACACACAAATCCCATCTCTTTCTAAACCAGCAATTGTTCTTAGTTACTTGACACTGTAATCCCATGAATTATGTCTATTTTCAAATGTGAGTTGGCTCCGTTTTCAGTGTTATGTGAAGAGGATGAGAATGTACAAGTTCCCTTCAGGAGGAAGATTGTAAATCAAAGGTTTTCCTCTTGGCTCTTTGTCCTTTTGATACCTATATGTAGGACACAGTCATCACATGCCATATAAAATGTTCTTTTTTTCTAGGGACTGTATCACTTAGTCTTCTGATGAACTGCACCCATTTACTGCTCAGGATTTGCCTTAGTAGGTTAGTATGTAGTGGTAGTTCCAGATCTCTAGCTGTAGCTCTTTCTAAGAGGCACACTGGTTCACATTGTTCTCCCCAAGAGCAAAGCAGACAGAGTGGGCCCAAGCATAATAAGACAGCCCATTGGAAACTGTTTCTATGCTTACATCTAACCGACTTTTATCATAAATTAGAGATTTTGAAAAGAATGAGTCATAGAAAAAGAAGAAAGTAATAACCTGCTTCAGCAATCAGCATATTATATCCCCCTGGTGACTCATAACATCAGACACGAGTCAGGACAAACAGGGCTCCTGCCAGAAAGTGCAGTTAAAAATAAAAGCAAAAAAGGGACGGGGGTGGCTGGGAAACTGTACCTGGAGCTTTCCTAGTATTGGGTTCCCTGATGAAGAGCTTTGGGAAAAAATGCTGAAAATCTTGAGTCCTTCACAGGAGGAAACAGACCCTAAGGAACAGAGACAAAGGGATTTCTGCATAAAACCTTAACACAAAGAAGGGCATGGAAGCCCGGGGTGTAAATACCCCCTTGAAAGGATGATGGTTAGCAAGAAAGACTTTCCCAAAAGGAACCTTAGGACCATGGAGAAGCAGGGGGTTCAGAGTTAAATGAACTGACATCTGGATCCTGGGTTCACCCAAACTGGTAGAGCCTTGGAGGTTTCCAGGGCTTGCCCTGATTCTTGGGTTAAACAACTGCTAAAGGAAGATACCATGATGACTTTGGTAAATGTCTCCCAAAGGTCCATGGATCAAAAGCACCAGACCATGGTGCCATGGGAGGTAATAAAACTTTTTAGAAGTTGTAGCCTTGTGGAAGGAATTGATACCATTGGGATCAAGCTTGAATGGGGAGATTGGGGCTTCAGCTCTTCATGCCCCTCTCCTTGCCTTCCCAGTGCCTTAAAGTAAATAACAGTGTGTGTCACATGCTCTTGCTAAGGGGTATTGTGCCACCACAGGCCCAAAACAGCCATAGACTGATCTCGCTGAGACGATGAGCCATATAAACCCCTTTAAGTTAATGCTCTACTGTATTGTTGCATTAAAGAGAAATATTCAGACACTATGAAGATGAGCTTGTGCATACAGTCCTAAAAATAATACTCACATTAAAGCTTTTTACTTCCATAAAACCAGATTAAAAAAAAAACATACAGAGGGATCTCTAGACATTTGATAAAGTGAGAGAGCTGTCTGCAGAGAAGGTGGCATAATCACAGTTCCAAAAGCATAGATTAATCCCTGCTCACCATAGGTATGGTTTCCTAAAATCTCTTACCACAGCCATGCACCTTAAGGAGCATAAGCTGGTCCAAAAGTTTTCTTAAACCACAAGAAACTCTTTCCTTGGTGTTGTCCTGCCCAGTGTGGGTGGTACTTCCTGTGCACCCTGGGAAGTCCCCCAAATACATCTCTAGCCAGACATCTTTGGGTTAAAGGCTGACTCTTCCATTTCCTGCTTATACAACATAAGCAAGATGCTTACATTTCCAGACTCTTATTAAGTAGGAGTGCTCCTACCTTAAACTAAGTCCCATGACACGTTAAATACACAACTTAAGAGCCTAAAATAGTTTGTGTGTACAAAACAATTGATGGGCCTTTTCTTTTTCACTACCCTAATTAGTAGCTGCAGTCTGGGAACTGAAAGTAAACCAATTAGTGCAGACACTCCCCTCCACGTCTTCCTGTAGGATGTCTGCAAAGAAGCTAAAGTCTATAGTGTTAATGAGAAGGGAACTGCAAGACCCATGGGTCAGCTCCTCAGCCTCTTTCTTGGTCACTTACTCTCATGTTCCTAAGAGAGGTGAGGAACACATCCTGGGAGGAGAGGAGACTCCAGTCCTCCCAGTCCCACAGTCCTGAGCACTACTGTGAAACTACAGATGTTGGAGATAGACTTGTGAACATTTGTGACTTGGTATTCTTCGTGCTTCTTTGAAGCTTAGTGCATCACAGGAGTCATCCACAGGCAGGGTGACTTTATAGGGACAGAACAAAGGTCAAATGGTACGGGCCAGAGAGATGGTTCAGAGCTAAGATGGCTAAGTGCACTTGATGCTCTTGTTGATGACCAGTGCTTGGTTCTCAGTACCCACATGGTGGCTCATAACCTCCTAGAACTCTAGCTCCAAAGAAGATGATGCCCTCTCTGGCTTCTGCAGGCTCCTATACGTGGGGCATTGACTCGCAGACACACGTACCTATGCATAAATAAAATAATAAAAACAAATCTTTAAACCAAAAAGATCAAGGCATGGGAATACAGAAGCTGACCCACCAGTCTCCATTTGCAGATGTCACACAGCTGTTTCAGACCATGTATCACCATGACTACTACAGGACTCCGGACTGAGCTCTGCACCTCTTTCCCAGGTGAGGTACTCCTATGAATAGCTCCAGTAAGGAGTTGATTTGAAGCTAACATTCTTCCCTTTCACCTCAGAAGTTTGTGTCCAATGATCATCAGCAATGGTGAAGGGATAAGGCTTACAACTGTTGCATAGGCCTTCAAGCTGTGGTGCCTGACCTCAAATTGCCAACAGGTTTATAAAGTGCTCTCAGGCTCATCCTTGTCTCACCACATTCCCCTATTCTTACACAATACTGTTCACTCCTAGAAAAGTCCAAGACCCAAGACAATGGAGAAAAGTCAATGTGATGGATTATGATCTCCAGAAATGGATGGTCAGAATTGTGGCCCTATTTGATCTTCTACAATCTTGACATAAAAAAGAAAAAAAAGATCTATTTACTTGTCCTGAGGCCCTGGAAAGCCTTGATGTATGTGCCATCAAGGAGGAGGCGGAAGAGGCTGAAGAGGCACCAGTAATTTAAGCATCCAGATCAGAAGAATCTCTGCTGTGTGTTGTGATTCACTCTGTGACTCCTGTCTGTCTCAGTTTGTTGGGAAAATTCGTTTGAAACTCTGATTTACCATGGAATAATCCCAGACCTCAAGAAGCTCTCTGGATACTTCCAAGCTGTCAATATCTGCTGGAGAAGGACCGTGTCAGGCTATCAAGACAAGGAACCACCCGCTCCAGTTCAGAAGGCTAGCTCTTTCAGTGCTGCCAACATTTAATCGAGAAAGCAAACAGGCCTGCATGAGAGGCTTAGAGAACTTCACCACCAAGGCAGGGCCTGGAAGTATGAGAAATTATGATAGGTGAATGATAGTAGTGGAATACTGATACTTAGGATGAATAGCATGCTGGGCAGGAGGCTACTGGGATTGCTTTTGCTATCTCTGTCTATGAGGTCTCAACCAACACCCCATAAGATACTATTGCCGGGGATTTGGGAAAAGTTAACTAGGGTACTATGGCACAAAGTCACAATGTAGGGAGAAAAAACCTTGAAGAAACATGGGCTGCAAGGAGACTGTCAGGGGAAATAAATCTGTTTCCTGTCCACAGCTTCCCTGCTGCCACAGTGGCAAGACAACATTGACATTCAAAACTGACTTCTGAACAGAGAGAAATTCAGTACAATATCAAGGAGAAACATAAAGTAAAAGTGATGATTTTGGGATGAAAGTCCTTTGATAGAGCCTTGAGCAACTTCAAATGTTCCCAGATGCACCTGCTCAAATAGCCAAAATCCTTAGGAAGACCTCAAAGAGCTCAACTTACAACCTTTGGTGATTGCGTTGTGTCATCTTGTGATCTTGAGCTCATTTTTCAATAGAATTCCCCTGAGAGTCCCCAGTCAAGAAGTTGTTGAGTATGGATGGTTTTCATTGAATGGAGTGATAAATCGATTTACTGAAAAGTCTGAACTTTTATACAGGATTATATTACCTGATACCGAAAATGACCAAGATGCTCTCAGATTTCAATAGATTAAGACAATTACAAATTTTTGACCTGTGTGCTGGCTGAGCACATGTAAGTGTTCATTATCAAACCTGATGACCTATGTTCCATCCCTGGATTCCACACGGTAGAATGAAGAAGCAAATTGTCCCCTGACCTGCACATGCCCATCATTGTACATGGACCCTCACACATGCTCACATGTGCATGTGTTTGTGCATGCATACACCCAAACACAAAAACTAGTGAAAATGTATTTTATTAAAAATCTATGAATGTATGCTATATTTAAAAGAAAGGAAGAAAATTCAGGATGCAGTGCTCTCTGGAAAAACTTTCCTACATTTTTAAGCTAATATATATATATATATATATATATATATATTAGCTTTATATATATATATACACATATATATATTAGCTTTATATATATACATATATATGTATATATATGTATATGTATATATTTATCTTTGAGAAAATATGTAGTCAAATCCTTAGCCTGTATTATTTCTGCCTCTTGGGTTATTAATTTTTCTTTTGATAATTTTCTTTTTTGCTATTGAATTTTAGAAGTTATAAACATGCTTTGAAAACCAATCCTCTTATCAAACATTTCTTTTTCCCATTCTACAAACCTATTTTCTTTCTGCTGGTTGTCTCCTCTGCTGTATGGTGCCTTTTTAGTTTGATTTAATACATCTTACCTTTTCTGGCTTTTGGTGTCATATCTAAGAAATCATTGCCAGAATCAAGGTCAAGAAGTCTCTGATTTCTTGTACTAGGAGTTTTACAATTTTGTTTAAAATACACTCAAGTCCTTAACCAATTTGAACTGTTTTGTGTGTGACTCAAAACATGAGGTCCAGTCACATCTTCTGCAGGTTGAGATCAAGTTTTCTTAGCATTATTTGTTGAAATGATTGTCTTGTCTACATTTTATGTTCTTAGAATTTCTTCCTAAATCATTTGTTCCTGTGTGTTAGTCAGCTTCCTGCTACTATGACAAAACACTGAAGAGAATTAACTTAGAAGAAAGCAAGCTTGGTTTTGGCTCATGGTTTCAGAAGGTTTTGCTCATGATTGGTTGACTCTGTTGCACTGGGCTTGTATGGCCTGGGAAATGATTTTAGGAGCCCACGATAGAGGAATACTGCTTATCTCAGGGCAACTTGCAAATAAAGCAGGGACAGAAGGGCCAGGATCCCAGTATCTTATTCAGGGTCTTCATCTTATCCAGCTTTCTTCTACCTGGTCCTGTCTCCTAATGGTTTTGCTGTCTTTCAATAGCTCACCAAACGGATAGCCAAGCTTTTGACTCATGGTCCTTCAAGGAATATTAAGGCCCATACTGCAGAACGGTACGTGTGAGTTAACATATAGGCTTTCTGGTCTGCTCCATTTGTAAATGTGTGTGTATGTGTCTGTGTTTGCCGTTATAGGACTTTAATTATTATAATTTGTAGTATGATTAGAATGAGAGAATTATTCAGAAAATGTGGATCAAACTGTGATGAACTATTACCTCACATCTGCTAGGCTTACTATTAACACATTAAAAAAGAATTTATAATAATATGTATTTTAGGTATTGGTGGGGATGCGGAGAAAATCAGAGACTGCACTATTGTGAATGCAAAATGATGTAGTCAATGAAAACCAATATATATTTTCACTAAAAACTGAAAACATGACTGTCATATAATCTAAAAATATCAATTGTACATATTCAAAAGAATTTAAAACAACATCTCAAGAGATATCTGCACTCCCACATTAATTGCAGCTTTATTCATAATGGCCAAAATAGGCAGATAGACAAATTATGCATTATTGGATAAATGAACAATTGGATATAATGTGGTGCACAAGCTGAATGTGCACAGTTTTTTGTATCATTAGAGTTGTTTGAAGGGGTGAGCTGACAATGTTTCCCAGACTTGAGTACAGGAACACCATGTGCCTTGCTTCTATAGCCATCCCTTTGCGAGTCTTCTGAATGGGAATGCTTATCATCACTGTTCTATGTGTACTCCATTTTCTGTGCTGTATGGAGAGAGAAGCAGTAAGTCACAGTTTTCATTATGAATACCACAGCTCTTCTATTCTGAGAGAGACCCCCTCATCGGGCTGTGGTTCTGAATTCATGACGGATCTATCTTATCATACCTGGAACTGGTTTAGAAGACACAACTGTTGATGGAAAGCCCAAGCTCAATGATGTCATAGATCAAGCTTTGGACAGTATTATGGGGGAGGCAAGAGAAACAAGTATATTTCTAATTTTGGAATAAAGTGAGCTACTGTGCCTGGAGGGTAGATCCTAGAAAATCATTTACATTTTTCTTAGAAGTGTTCACAGTAATATATGTGTGTGTGTGTGTGTGTGTGTGTGTGTGTGTGTGTGTGTGTACACTAACATGCATACATATATATACATATATTTACATGTACGTACATATATATACTAGCATATCCTTTTAGCATGTTCTCTTTTCTGGAGGAAGAGGCAGAGTTTATTTAGTCTCCCACCTAAAATTGGGTGGTAGTTTGCTCTGGCCTTGATCACATAGTCACCATGGCTGAGAAATTGCATGGCAGAGTGAGATGGTTATGATGGAAAGAGATATCCAAGCTCTTCCAGCTGCAATAGCCTCAGATGTTTGAGTCTTTTCAGTCCAAATTAGGACTATGACTGGGGATAGCCAAATGACTCTAGCCTTATCATCGACTAAATATAGCAAAGTAAGAAATTCAATTAAAATGATCAATTTGAGCCCAGTTATTATGCAGAGAGGGAAAAATGTGATGTTATTTTAAAATCCCATTGTCTGTGTTAATTTGTACATAGCAATATGTAAGTAGGACACTGAGGCAGATTTAAGAACTATAAAGATGGCGTATTAGACAGGGCAGCCTTATCAGCCCCATCACCACAGCATCACAAAGTTAGCCAACAGGGAACAATGGTGGTGATCCAGACAGACAGGGCACTGGTAAGCCAGCATATCGCAAACCAAAGGACTCTGCCACAAAGCACAAAAGACAGAAAACCATTAAGTCAAGGGCAAATGAGGTGACTCTGCAAGCAGGATGAAAGATGATAGAGCATCATGGGGAATAGCATGAAACAAGGCAGAATCAAAACACTCCTACATGAAATCTACCACCATAAAAGAAAAAGAAAGTTCAGGATGATCCTTTCCAGGTCCCACTATTTACCTGCAAATTTCATGATTTCCTTATTTTTCATTGCTTCCTGAGTGAGTTGTCCCAGAAGCAAAAAGACACACATGGTGTATACTCACTCATATAAACATACAAGATAGGATAAACACGCTAAAATCTGTACATCTAAACAAACTAAGAAAAAGAGAGGACCCTAACTAAAATGCTCAATCCCCATCCTGAAAGGCAAAGAGGATGGCCATCAGAAGAAGAAAACAGGAAACAACCTAGGAACCTGCTACAGAGGGCCTCTGAAAGCCAGAAGAAGAAAACAGGAAACAACCTAGGAACCTGCCACAGAGGGCCTCTGAAAGCCTCTGCCCTGCAGACTATCAAAGCAGATGCTGAGCCTGATGGCCAACTGTCTGGCAGAATGAATGGAATTTTATGTAAGAAGTGGGAAATAGTAAGAGGTGGAGAGGACAGGAACTCCACAAGGAGAGCAACAGAACAAGAAAATTTGAACACAGGGAACTTCCCAGAGACTCATACTCCAACCAAGGACTATTCATGGAGATAACCTAGAACCCCTGCACAGATGTAGCCCATGGCAGTTCAGTGTCCAAGTGGGTTACCTAGTAATGGGAAGAGGGACTGCCTCTGACATAATCTGATTGAACTGCTCTTTGATCACTTCCCCCTGAGGGGGGAGCAGCCTTACCAGGCCACAGTAGAGGACAATGCAGCCACTTCTGATGAGAACTGATAGACTAAGATCAGAAAGGAGAGGAGGACCTCCCCTATCAATGGGCTTGGGGAGGGGCATGCATGCAGAAAGGGGAGGGAGGGTGGAATTGGGAGGGGAGGAGGGAGGGGCTTATGGGGGGTACAAAATAAATAAAGTATAATTAATAAAAGTTAAATAAAAATGTTAAAAAAAAAGAAAAAGAAAGCTAAAATATTGGAAAAATTCAGTGCTGAGGAGATAGTTCCCCTAGTGAAATGTGCTGATCACACAAGCATGATATACTTTGGATCCTCAGGACCTGCCAAAGCATGCTAGCATGGTAATGTCAAGAGCCTGTAACCCTAGAACAGGAGTTGGAATCAGAGGCAGGAAGATTCCGAGGAATTGATGGCCAGCAGTCTAGCCAAATCAATGTGATCCAGGTTAAGCAAAAGACCCTTTCTCTAAAAATAACCTAGTGTTGATGACACCCAGTACCAGTCATACTCACATGAGCAAGCACATATAGAACCACACAGACAAGCACGCATGCACACACACATAGACACATACATGGAAACATACAGACATGCATGCACACATACGTAGAAACACGTAGACATGCATGCCCACACACTCACAAATGCACACACATGAACACACATGAACACGCATGTACACATGCACACACATGAATGTGCACATACACTTACACACATGTACTTGTGTACACACATGCATATGCTTGAATGTATATGCATGCACACACACAAGGACATCTATACCTATGTACACATACACAGTATTTTAAAGATCAAATCTCAAAGACTATACAAATATGTGGAACATAATTTATTATTTGGAAGGAAATAATCTGGAATAGAAAGACAAAGAATTTAGAAGCAGCAGACACAACTTCTCCATTCTATAAGCAACTATAGAGGGGACGAGGGGCCAACTATGAGCAAAGCTCAGCAAGTCTCTTTACAGCCTCCATTTGGAACTGCAGCCTAGGTAATACTAGAAAAGGTTTCTGCTGTAGTTGGAAACTCTTCCCATAATAAAGCAACAGTTTCAAATCAGGCAAACCTGTTCATGCTCCATCACCTTTTCCCAGTTGTAAAGGATACAGAAATAGAAGAGATTGATCATAGCAAATGCTTTTTCTAATAACAAAACAGCACATTGAAACATAAATCTTGATGGAGTTTGATTTTGCCTTAAGCAAAGAAAGTGTGGGAAAGCTTCGAAGAAGCAGCCCCACATGGCCTTTCCCCTGGAGCTCCTTGTTTAAACAATAAATTTCCCTCATTTTATCCAGTACCATCTGGGGAAGATGGGTACCAGCCCAGCAGAGCCTAAGGGACTGGTAGTATACAGCTGTCAGCTATGTCTACATTGCTAGAACAATCCAATATAAACACAATTTCCCTGGCCACATAAAAAAGATACACTCTGGAATACCCGGAATAAACCCAATTATGATAATAAAATTATACAAAATTGAACAGGAAACATCAACAAATCAAAGCAGTCAATTACCTCTGAGGCTTCTTAACAAAAATGGAGACATAGGCAAAGAAACCAGTTCTGAAATGGAACCTCCGGGGCGAGAGACTCGCGAGAAGCTTTTTCACTGAGAAAGGCCAGTGTGAATGGAAGAAGCTCCCCTGAGCAGTCCAGATCTGAAAGGCATGCAAGAAATCTCAGGCTAGGCTACTGTGAGCAGTTGTGAAAGCAGGAAACCAGAAGAAAGGGGAAACAGAGGAATGAGAGCCTGTGATTGAGCCACGGAGGAGTTCCTCTGGAAGGAAGTCTCCACCAAGTAACAGGAAGTATTCCAATCCAACAAGACATTTTCTCAGAGTGACTGCATTAAGAGGACGATTCAGTGATATCTTGACTTAAAGACTTGCAATGTCAGCAAGTGGAGAGGCTGAGGCAGGGGGATCATAGTTCAAGACCTACCTCGGCTACAGAGTGAGCTCAAGGTCAGCTCTGACCAGGCAGTGAAATCCTATCTCTGTTGTAGTAAATTAAAAAAAAGAAAAGCTGTTGGGCTATATATTATTAGCCCTATGATTATCACGGTGATATTATCTAACCCACTATCACAAATAATACGACAGACACCTGCTGGATTTTATAATCGCCTTATTTACCTTTGGTGTGACAGCTACCTACACTGTCTTACTCACCTCACTTTCTGTCTAACAGTCCCAATCCAATGCCATCCTCTTTAACCATACTACCTTACATCCATAATCTTATAAATACTTGCTTTTATTTTTTTTTATCTGAGCTTTTTCACGCCATTATTGGAGCTCTTCATCCCGGCCCCACGTGGTTTCTTCTCCAGGCTAACCCATTGTGTGTCTTCCTTCTCTTCCCATCCATCTGTTTCCCATGATCCTCTATTGAATCCCCAAAGCTCGGAGCCTTAGCTGCATCTACCCCATTCTGCCCTGTCCAGGAATAGGCTGTTTAATCAACCAATCAGATATATCTTAGGCACATTTACAAAATAAAGATAGGTGTAACCAGATCTTAAGGGCCAGTATCATGCGTCAGAACAACCTCCAACATATCTCACAGGAAATAAAAAGTACAATAGAGCTGGGAAGCCAGGCACTCTGCTCTGTGGTGAAGCACAGGCTCAGCATGCTCTCGACCCCGTGTTCTATCTCCAGCACTGGGGGCGGGGGTTGATAGCAGATTGGCATAAACAAAATCAGTGAAAAGGGAGTATCAAACATTAGCAATCTTGATGAACTAAACCATGCCAGGGAGCTGTCATTACTCTCCAGCTTATTGCAGCAGTATCCCCAATAACCCAGCAAAGGAATCAGAACAAATGAACGTCAGTGACTATGTGTAAGGAAAATGTGGAGGTTGCACAATTTCAGAACTGGTTTCTTCGCTTATACACAGAGGTTGACACTGCTCAAACATGAAAAAAGAAACCCTGCCATTTGTGGCATCATAAATGGAAATAGAGGCCTTCATGTCAAGGGTATGGAATGACACATCTTATACAGTTTCACTCACATGTAGGAGTTACAGAAGTTAGTTAAGCTGGTGGAGACAGAATGGAGGTAGTGCTTTAGAGGCACGGTAGAAGTAGGTGTAGAAAAAAGGACAGTTAGAGTGCAAAAATACTGACAGTAGATGGAAGTCTAGTATTCTCTGGCGCAGGAAGGTAGCTACAGTGAGAAGTACTTTAGTATGGGTTTTAAAATGTCAAGAAAAGAATATTTTGAATGCCCTGATACAAAGAATCCTTAAATATTTGAGAGAATGTATGAGAAATTTACCCTTCTTCAGTCATCATGTATTATATAGACTTATCAAAATATCACACTGTAGCCAATAATGTACATACGTATTATGTGTCAAGTAAAATGGATTGCTACATAAAAAGTAATGTGGTGGATGAGGAAGAGAGGGGGATGCTAAGTGGAATCAAGCCGAGGTTATGGAAGAGACTGAGGTCATCAGGAGTCCACGGTGAAGTAGGGAAGGTTGTCAGAGGTTACAGGGAAGATGGCAGAGGGAGGATATTTCACAGCAGGGAAGGAGCAAGTGGGCATCCACAGCCTTGGAAGAGAGAAGAGGAAGTGATGGCTAAAGAGCCATCAGATGGAGGTGGATAGTTCCTGAACCTCCGACCCAGGTATCTTTCACATACACACAGGAGAAGGTAGTCCAAGAGATTGCTGACATGAATCCAAGCTCATTTGACTTTGGAAAGCCTTCTTAGGTTGATTTCCAAACTGTAAAAGAGGAAAACTAAAAATATGAGTTTGTCATCTGGGAAGATGGCTTGGTGGATGAAGTGCTTCCTACATAAATGTAAGGACTAGAGTTTGGATGGCCAGCACTCACATACAAAGGTGAGTGGGCCACCTGAAATCTCAGTGCTTGGGAGGCAGAGACAAGAACTCCTGGGGCAAGCCAGCTAGCTGGAACAGCTGAATCAACAAGCCCTTAGAACAGAACAGACAGCAAGACTCCCTGCTTCAGCAAAGAAAAAAAAAAAGGGCAGGGGTGAGCAGTAAAGATACATGATGTTAACCCCTGGCTTCCATACATGATTGCACACACACATGCATGAACAAATTAGATTGTGCATAACACACACACACACACACACACACACACACACACACACACACTAGCTTCATGGCTTGTGACTGAGAATACAGTAAAGGGCATCCCTGTACTTTATAGGTCTTAGCTATTGTTTGTGTTTTGGCCAAACTCCTGAACATTAGATGGGGGTGGGAGGTGAGAATCTTGTAACAGAGTGGGGGAAAAAAAACCCCACTGCACTTAGACTTTTACAGAACATTAGGTAACAGCAGACAACAATGCAGAAATGCATAAGCAGAGGATTATGGGGTGAGAAACAGCATGATCCAGGCATGGTACAGACAGCCTGGTAGTCAACTAGGCATAAAAAAGCTTGATGGGCATTCTGAGAAATGCTGGGATACTGAGACTGGGACAAAACTGTTAGACAGAAACTAAGCATTTTGCGGGCTTAAAAAAACAGAGCTGAAGCAGCAAAATGTAAGATGTTGAGTGAGACTGATGCAGAGGACATTTAGAAATAAGATCAGTGAGGAATGAGGCAGTTACGCTCACCTAGAGCACAGATGCTTGCTTGTAACTGCGCTTGAGTATATATAAAACCTAGGAAAAAAAAGAAATCATTTTCCTCGTGAAGAAATATGACCATGAAACAATGATAGACTATGGAAAAGTGTTTTCTAAGGACTCTCAGGAAGTGTGGTGTGTGTGTGTGTGTGTGTGTGTGTGTGTGTGTGTGTAAACAACAGAAAAACAAATAAAAACCAGAAGAAGAGAGGAAGAGAGGGGAGATAGGAAGAAATGGGGAGAAAAAGGAGGGAAGAGAAGGGAGTTAAAAAAAAAACTCACTGGCATATAGCAAAATGCAAAAATAAACACATTTAGCTACTGGATTAAAAATTAACAGCAATTGCAACCTCACTGGATCATGGTGAGGGCTGGAGAGGTCTTGCTCACTGCTTAAGTGCCCAACACACTATGTTTAACTAGTGATGATTGCAGAGGAACATGCTGAGAGCACTCTCTGGTTCAGATGGTCATTGCTTCCCGTTAATTGTCCCGTACTCACTCATCATCACAGTTTATAACTTGAAATACCAGAAACACCCAATGGTTCCTCATCCCAGAATGAAGATGCATAAGTAAAACATGCAGCAATCCTCTTGGGAAGAATGCTAGTCTTAACTTTAAAAAAAAAAAAAAAAAGCTTATATTCATGAGGATAAGTCTGTTGATATAAAAGGTGCTTTATTGATTCTTTTCGAATCATGTGACTCATTTTGGGATCCATAGGATGGCCTTTCATTGCAGTCTTACACATTCATTTCTGTCTTATAAAGGACTGTGAGATCATGTTCATTTCAGTATCATCACTGCAGATTTTCTTTGAGGACATTTGTTAGCAGTATATTGATATTACTTTCTACAAGAATCAATTTTGGCATTTTTCCTTTTCCACTTTGTTTTTCTCTCTTTCAAATCAAATTTCAATCTTGCATGTTATTCCTCCTTATGCTGTTTTCAGTATTGACAGAGAAGAGGAAAACTTAAATTCACTGCTGCTCCAAATCAATATAGAGACACAAGTGAAAAGCAAGAATCTTAAAGAGGCATTTGATGGAGGATATGCAAATAGATGTTTTGCATATGGGAAAGTCTACCAAAAAGCCCAATCAAGATATGAATCAAGTGAGAATATGAAAAAACTATGAATATTGGTGGCAGGGATATGACTTTGCACAACTCAGAAAATTTTATGCATCTATCAAAATTAAACATGCATATTTTACAATTGCACAATTTCACTTTTTAGGCTATCTCTAACATAATTACTCAGATATTTCAAAAATAGATGCTAAGTTATTCTTGGAAGCAGCACAAATATTTTTATTCAGTTGAATGGAAATAATTGTCATTTGTTTTTCACAATTTACGATGTGTGCTGGTTAGGTTTTTTTTGTTGTTGTTTTGCTTTTTGTCAGCTTGACATAAACTAGAGTTAACTTCTGAGGGGAACCTCAACTAAGAAAATTCCTCTACCAGATTGCCTGTAGGCAAGTTTCTTGATTGATAATTGATGTGGGAGGTCCCAGACCACCAGAGGTGGTCCTGCATTATGTAAGAAAGCTGCTCAGCAGGCCACAGGGAGCAAGCTAGTAAGCAGCAGTCCTTCATTGTGTCTGCCTTAGTTTTTGCCCCCAGGTTCCTGCCTTGAGTTGCTGTCCTGATGTCCATTGGTGACAAACTATGACCTAGGATGTGTAAATGAAATAAACATTTTCTTTCATAGGATGGTTTTAGTCAGTGTTTTATCACAGGAATAGAAAACAAACTGGAACACCATGAAATCATATGGTATCATAACAAAATCTTACCAAACTGCAGGAAGAGACATCCATGGGGTGTCATGCTGGGCACTTTTATGTCAACTTGAAAAGGGCTAGCGATATCTGAGATAAGGGAGCCCCAACTGAGAAAATGCCTCCATAAGACTGAGCTGGAGGCAAGCCTGAAGGGTATTTTCTGAATTAGTGATTGATAGGGGAGAGCCTAGCCCAATGTGGGTAGTGCCATTCCTGAGCAGGCACTCCTGAGTTCTATAAGAAAACAGGCTGAGAAGCCAAAGGTAGCAAGACAGTAAGAAGCACCCTTCCATGGCCTCTGCATCAGCTCCTGCTTCCAGGTTTCTACCCTGTTAGGTTCCTTCCCCATTTGATTTTCTGCCTTGACTTCCCTCAATGATCAACTGTCTCCTGGAAATGTAAGCTGAAATAAACTCTTCCCTACTCAGTTTCCTTTTGGTCATGGTGTTTTATCATAACAGTAACAAGCCTAACTAAGACAGAGGCCCAACACTGAGCAAGAAGATAGTAAGAGAAGGCCATTTTCTCAAAGTCCACAGGGTATGACTTCATTTATATCATGTTCCAGAAGTAGACTGAACATATTCACAGTGATAGGGGTAGGAGCAAAGGTTATTTTGGGACAGAGGGGCTTTGGCAACTGAAATAGAACAAGGTCCCCTTGGAATGTTCCCTGCCTTTCTCCTATTTCAGTGGTTAGTAATATTTGTTCCATTAGAAATATGCATCAGGCAAAAGAGCCATAATGTTTAAACTCTACCCTGGTTCTTACATCTCAGCTAACTTTTCACAGGCTTTTCGGATACCTTTGTATGAATGCTCTTGGGTGATTTCCAGAGACACAATGGAGTGCTGAGAATTAAGACTCTAAAGCTTCAAGAAAACAGACTGAATTTCACAGCCTGTCGTGGATTCTTCCGACTCTAATTAAGTCTTCCTCATTACTTGCTTCCAGCTTCATACTTCATCACTTTGTAGATGACTTGGTCCCAAGAAGAAGCTGGCATCAACTGAAACTGCACAACAAATGATGTATCTGTTCATACTCAGGGACTTCAGATGCCCTTGGCATCCCCTCAGGCTGCAGAATTCAGTGTTCAAAGAGTGAAGTCTAAGATAACTTGAGAGGTGGTATAGTTCAAATCCCTTGGCAATAACTCTGAATTCTGTGCAGTATATTCTCCAAGTGAAATTTCCATGTGTTAGAGAGCAAATGAGGCAAATTACTGGTGATGTCATCAAAGTGATCACTGATAATGAATATTTTACTCTTGGGATTTCCTGGTGCCACACTGACAGGAGTGAAGGAGCTGATTTCTACAAATCTCTTCGGATGCTTTATGAGGCATTTTGCAAGCTGTAAAAGCTGAATGTCAGGAGATGATAGATCAGGGCTTGAGTACAATGCAGGGATGTGGAGATGCAGAGTGCATTCTCTGCCCTTCCAAGGTGTTTGGAAGGGCTTTGCTCCTGGTGATGTGTATTAAAATGATTATATTTCCTCTGAAATAAAATAATAAATTAATATACAATATGCAGTTTACTTCCAGAGGGATTTGAGAGTTAGAATGACAATGAACTAATTTTAATGTGACTTACAGGGGCCATTGTCAATACTGCTTCTTGATTGAATGACCTAATGTCCTTAAATTAATGATTAGCAGTAGTAAGAAAAATAAAGAAGAGTCACATTAGTAGATGGGGAGGAAAAGAAACAAGTGATTGTGTAAAGATACTCAGACCCATGGCCTGTCATGAGTGGATTTGTTTCCCCTGAGGTGTTCCTTCTACTCAGACTTGTCTGTTTGACATAAACAATGTGGCTGGGCCACACCCCCATCACATGAACCTCCAAAACAAGCTGGATGGAACATATCAATGTGTCCCTGCAAAACATGATTCCTAGATACAGATGTGAAGTACCAAGGGTAGAGCCATTCACAGAGCAGAAAGGACATGATGACTATCCATGAAGGTTAAGAGCAAAACCAGCTTCACAACCTCATTGCATCCATGAAAAAAAGGACCTGATCCTTGGTTGTACTTGGCTATTGCCATCTTGAATTTACCAATATATCTTAAAGATTTTTTAAAAAATGTATGTCTGTCCATGGGTGCAAACCGTGTATGAGTGTGTGTGTGTGTGTGTGTGTCCGTGGGTGCAAAGTATGTGTGTGTTTGTGTGTGTGAACATGGGTGCCAGAAAATGTGTCAAGTCCCCTGGAACTGGAGTTACAGGAGGTAGTGATCTGCTACATATTTATGCTGGGAACTAAGTGACTGAGCTTGGGTACTCTGAAAGAGTAGTAAGTGTTCGTTGCATTCTTTCTTTCTCATAGGCATATATATATATATATATATATATATATATATATATATATATATTTGATGTCTCAGCATCTACATAAAAGGCTCTACATGGTGGGGTGCACTTTTAATCCTAGTATGAGGGAGATGGGGACAGGAGGACCCTTGAAGTTCAGTAGCTAGCCAACCTAGATGAACTGTGAATTCCAGGTATGGGTGAAAGCCTCATCTCAAATAGGCAAGGTGGACAGACAGACACTATTAGGACTCTTGGCCTCTGCACACATGCGCACACACACACACATGTGTAATATATATGTGTGTGTATAACATATATACATGGCCTACCCACATATATGTAGAATATACACACACAAATAAGCTTTTAAAGTCTCAGGTTTGGTAGTCTTTTAGAATTTGTATTTATGAATTAAGCATATTTTAAACATGCTTGAAAAAATGAAAATGATGGACAGAGAGAGAGACAGAGTGAAGGAGAGAGGAGACAGAGAGACTGAAGCAGAGGAGAGGGGAGAGGGGGAGAGCATCACTCTTTTTCTTGTTCTCCCTGGTATTTAGTAAGTGAAAGGGTGCTGGTGAAACACCGTGAATGAATGTGTGAAACTACAAACAGGGAAACAGAAAGCAGTGCAGTTGATGGCATCCACAGTCTTGGTTAATAACATTAAATTCAGGGCTATAGAGAATAACCTACTGAGTCACCGATTCTGTGGGGGAACTGAGAGCTTTTATATTGCATAAGGTCAAGTTTTTCTTTTGTTTTGGTTTTGGTTTTAGTTTAGAATGAAATAAAATATCAAATTAAAATCATTGGCACACATGTGCAGACACCATGAGTGGATAATAAAGCTTTATATTTTTATATCACACACACACACACACACTGCTGTCTCCTTATATAGCACAGATTGCCTTCAAGTTCATGATCCCCCTGCCACAGCCTGTGGTGTGGTGGGACCACAAATGAGTGTCACTATACCCAGCTTTATAGGTAATTGCACTTTTAGTGCCACTTTTTGAACTAGGGAATCTTGTTTTCTCACTGAGTTCATAAAATCAAGTCCCAGTGAGGAGCTGAGGAGTCCTAGGTTACTGAGATGGCAAATCAGAGGAGGGGTAGCGTGATGAAGAACTGTGTCTGCTCTACATTCCTGCAAACATTTGCCCAAGTCAGACAAGATAGTGCTTTCTCAAAGCGCATACATCCTGAGTTCCAATAAATAATGTTTCTTTCTTCATTTATTTTTGTAGAAAACTAATTAAAACTTTAATAAAACAAGCCAGGTATTGTGGTGCATGCCTTTAATACCAGCACTTGGGGAGGCAGAGGCAGGTGAATCTCTGTGAGTTCAAGGCCAGCCTGGTCTACAAAGCGAGTGTAAGATAGCCAAGGTTACACAGAGAAACCATGTCTCAAAAACAAACAATAACTTTAATAAAATATCTTTTTAATGGGGAAAGTTAATATTGTAAGCATTCCAATAAAACAGCCATTTTTACTGCCCACAGCTTACTTTGTAACTTTTTCTAACTCTGGCTCCTGCTTCCTTATGAAAGAGTGCCTTATTCTAACAGCACATTCCTCAGCTCACACCTTTGCATGGGGATGACCATGGCACCATGGCTCCCTTGTGAATTCCATGAGGAACAGCTGTATGCCCGTTCTCTGTTCCTCTGGATCTGCAGAACTCCATTGCAAGAGCCCCTACCCCTGCTCTAGGAAAGGGAGCTGCTGTCTTGTTGAGGGGAGCCAGGCCACACCTACCTGTTGATTCAAAGCTGGTTTCCCCAAATTATTTTTCACAGAATCACCTTATGTGTGACTTTCTTTTATAAAATGCTAATAGTGTAAAATGAAGGGAAAGAAAATTTGCAAATTACCTAATGGCAGTTGGTTTTAATGAAATAAATCCCTTTGGGTTGGTTTCTCAGGGAACACAATAATAGTGAAGTTCTGAGGAAATAACACCGAAAGCTGAATGCTACACAACCCTGTATTTAGTGGCATGGATCAGAGCACGTGTTTTTCATTTCTTTAGAGAGAACAAGCATGTGTAACACAATCAATCCAACATGGATCAATGCCCCAAAGTTTCCTGTATCTGAAGTTCTTCTTTTTGAAGATTTATTTCATTTTTAAAAATACACGTACGCATGTGTGTGGTTGTGTGGTTATGTGCACTCAGTGAGCGTGTGGACTGTGGAAGCCAGGAGAGGGCATCTGATACCCTAGAGCTGGAGTCACAGGCAGTTGTGAGCCACCTGATGTGAGTCCTGGGAATAGACCTCAAGTCGTTTGTAGCAGTAGTGGTGCATGCTCTTAATGGCTGAGCCATCTTTCCAGCCTACTATTTGAAGTTCTTGAAAGAGGGAAATCTCTGCTTGATAACCCACCAGGAATTGAGAGATGGATTGAAAATGGGAGGGGAGCGTTAGATGCACTTACCAGCCATGAGACTCTGACCAATTTCCTGCCACTGAATGTCCCCCACCTGTTCAACTGGGACCATAAATGTGGATTATAGTTTCATTACCAAGATTTTCAAATACCAAAGAGACAATGGGGATGATTGTAGCAGCACCTGGAAAACTCTAGAATCTTTATAGAGTAAAGAAAAGGAAGACCTCTCTATTGTCAAGCATGTCTCATTCCTAGGGTGCCATGATTGGCATGTTAAATATAATGTTTCTCTTCATTTCCTCATGACTTTGAGCAGTGTAGGCTGTTCTGCTTTGAATGAGAAAATAAGTTCAGAGGAAAAGTGGATCAGCCAGCTACACAGCTGAGTCCTTCTGGTCAAGCTACCTGGAATGAGGAGGGGACTCTACCACAAGAACTACTCTGGCTTTTCATGCCTAGCTGGCCAAGATGCTCTTGTACTGCTTCTCTTGTACAAGGTCATACACCTCCCCACTCATGTCTCTCCCTCCCACTGAAATAGGTAAAGTGATTCAGGTGGATGAACGTTGTGTTCCAGCTCATGAGGGATAGGTGTACACAGTTAGACTCTGTTCCCAACTAGGAGAAGGCAGAAGAACAACACAAACAAATGTGCAGATCTGAAAGATGGCAAGGTGTGATTCACATGCTACTCGCCTGACCAAAAGAACTGATGCCATCTTATTCTAAAATACTACGTGAGCAGATCTATCCTGTGTCATTGCACAGAGTAATGGTATAAAGTGCTGATACTGGTGCCTAGTTATTGAAATAAAATAGATTTCATTAGTTCATGGTCATGGGCATAAATCTACTACAAGAACTGAGCTTAGAGAAACTCAAGACTGGCTCATGTCAAATCCTACCTTCGCTGGTTATCTAAGGTCTGTAACCTCAGTGGGGTATTGTGAGAAATGAAACATGTGACAAACATGAAAGACTACATCTGAGGTCGAATGCTATGTCTGAGAAACGGAGCTTCACTGCCCCTCATGAGCGTTCTCTCTCACCTTAAATGCCACACTGAGATTTAGTACTTTAGCTCGCATCATCTCCTTGCCCATGCTATTGTCAGAAACCCTTAGTTTGTCTTACTTCCTTAATTCTCGCCTTAACTAATCAATTCCTTCAGTCTTTAAACCACAAATGTCTATCAATTACCAGCTCAAATTCTCTCCCTCTCCCCCACCGGACACCCACTGCTCCATCTAAAGAAGAGCATAAAGATACTCTATTGAGGATTCAAGACACAGTGCCATCATCAAGCCCTTCTAGTCTCAGTGGTAAATATCCCTGATTACTACCCACTGTTGTCTGTACAGGAAAGCATCTAAAGGCCTCTGACATCTGCCTGAAAATCTCCCTTCCACCTCAATTTCTTTGTCTGTTAATCTTCCACTCATAATCTATTCAGCACCATTCACTGGATGATTCTGTCTCAGCCCTCATAGATCAGGGGCTTTTCCTCTGGAAAGCTTCCCATGGAGACTGCCTTTTCCGAGCTCTTCCTGCACTGCAACTGGGATGTTATTTAACTATTGCATCCAGTGTTGTAGTTAACAGCTTTCCTGTCAAGTGTGGTTTTGTGTCGTTACTGGATTCAGAGCATTCATCTTGGGACCACTTCCACTTGGCATAGGATCTCACTCAATACAGACACTTGATCGATGTTTACTGACTAGATCAATCTGAAATCATTCAGCGTTGGAAGGAGTGGGTAGTTTCTTTCCCATATTCCGCTGCTTATACACCAGTCAGGGTTTTGCTGCCTTTTGTTATCTGTGCAGAGCTGGGATTTTGAACTCAAGGTTTCACAGATGCTGGGTAGGAACTCTATCACTAAGCTATCACTAAGCCGTATTCCCAGGCTGAGGTGTGTGTGTGTGTGTGTGTGTGTGTGTGTGTGTGTGTGTGTGTGTG